>NW_010321697.1:3499-4173 GCF_000700745.2 Antrostomus carolinensis
GGTGACAATAGCTGTACCCTCCCCCTGGCGTCTCTGCCCAGGTACAGCAAAGCCTTCGAGGTAGAGCCGAGCCTCCACGCCGGCATCAACGCCGCCGTCCTCCTGGTAGCTGCCGGCCACCACTTCGAAACCTCCGTGGAACTGCGGCAAATCGGTGGGTGCCCACCCACACCTTGGGGACAAGGACCCACCGGGGATGGGGACCAGATACTGGGGTCTGATGGCATCAGGACACTCCTGGAGCAGCCGTTGGGTTGCTGATGGAGGGGTGATGGGCTCCTGCTCCCATGTCCAGGGGTGAAGCTCAGCTGCCTGCAGGGTCGCAAGGGCAGCCCGGGGGAGTTGCGCTACTACTGGGACGTGGGATTTTGTCTCGGAGCTGGTATCTTGGCCAACGACCTCAACAAAGTCATCCAAGCTTCTGAGAAGCTCTACAAGCTCAACGCACCAGGCTGGTATGGCGCGGCATGGCACGTGCCCACCTGGGCAAGGCCAGGTCTCCAATGTCTATGCCCCAGGAGGGCGTTTAGGGGTGCTGGGGACATCTCTCTCACCCCCCACATCCCTTCAGGTACCTGGACTCGGTCATGGAGACCTTCCTGCTCTACAAACACTTCCAGAGGAGCCCTCAGGTCCTCTCCACCCGACAGAAGCTGGCTGATTTCTGGCTGGGC
>NW_010321697.1:4220-6845 GCF_000700745.2 Antrostomus carolinensis
TTCCTCCTCCAGGCGTGCCAACCTTCTGTCACCACACCACACTGCCCGGTGAGGGACCCCACTGAGCTGTGACCCCCCCCACCCAGACCCCCAGACATCCCTGGGGACCACCCAGCAGTCTGGGCTCACTGGGAGGCACCAAGCAGCCCACTGGTGCCAAGCTGGGTGGGAGGATGGGGGTGCAGGTTGGGGACCCAGTGAGTGGGGGGGGCTCACCCCACAGCCCCCCACTGCCACAGGTACTGGTCCTGGAGCCCAGCAAGGTCCTGCAGCCAGCTCAGCTGGCACTGCACGGTGACATGGAGGAGCCCACCCTGACACTTGCCCTCGTCTGCCCCACGGAGGAGGTAGGAATGGGGTTGAGATGGGCTGGGGGGTCCCCAGTGACCCCCTCCTCACCTGCCCCTTCTCCTGCAGAAAGCAGCATCCAGCTGGACCTTTGCAGCCACGACCATCCGGGGTGTCAGGTGAGCGTGTCCCCTGTCCCCTGGCTGGCAGGACCGTGGATGCCCCCATGTGCCCACAGCCGCCCACCCCATGGGCAGCACCAGCCCCAGTGCTGATGGGGTGGGGGGGGTCCCCTCTCCCTCCAGCATCTGCAAGTGCGATGAACGCGGCTGCTTCCTCTACGTGGTGCAGGCGGAGGAGGATTTCCAGCTCTACTTCCCCTCCCAGGAGCATTGCCGGTGGTGAGTGGAGGGGTGGGGGACACAGGGACCCCCACATTACTGGTGGGGACATGGGGGACCCCCCGTCACTGCCCTGGTGAGCGGGGAGGGATGGGAACAGGCTGTTTCTTCCCTACCTTCATTTTTGGGGGGAAGGGGTGTCCTAAGGACCCAACCCTTGCAGCTGGGTCCTGCAAAGCCCTCCCTTGTGTCACTGGTGGGGGACAGACTGGGAGAGGGGACACCACCCCCTCTGTGCCAGGGGGTCAGAGGGTCCCCAGCACCCTCACCAGGGCTTAGGACCGTTGTCATCCCACCGACAGGTTCTGTGAGCAGATCCAGTCCCTCCTGGCCAAGCAGGTGGTGGGCACTGAGGAGATGCCCAACCCCATGCAGCCCATCCTGGAGGTGAGACGGGGACACAGGGTGACATGGGGTGACACAGAGCACTGGGTGGCACAGGCTGCCACCCCACATCTCTGCCCACAGTACAGCTACGAGTACTCAGAGGAGGGCGAGCGGGTGGTCCTGGGCAGGGGGACGTATGGGACCGTCTACGCCGGGCGCTGCCTCAGCAACCAAGTGCGCATCGCCATCAAGGAGATCCCGGAGAGGGACAGCCGGTGGGTGCCATGTTGGGGGGTTCTGGGGGACCCTGGGCAGCCCCTCACCCCCGTGTCCCACCATGCAGGTACTCGCAGCCCTTGCACGAGGAGATCGCCTTGCACAAGCGCCTGCGGCACAGGAACATCGTGCAGTATCTGGGCTCCATCAGCCAGGATGGCTTCATCAAGATCTTCATGGAGGAGGTGCCAGGAGGTGGGCAGCACTGGGGATGGCATTTGGGGGGTCAAAGTGGGACATGTGACCATATGTGTCACCTAAATAGGGGGTGCTGTCCCTCTCTGTGCCCCCTCCCCAGGGAGCCTCTCATCCCTGCTGCGCTCCAAGTGGGGACCCTTGAAGGACAACGAACCCACCATCGTCTTCTACACCCGGCAGATCCTCGACGGGCTCAGCTACCTCCACGATAACCACATTGTGCACCGTGACATCAAGGTGAGGGGTGGGGGGGCATCACCCATCCTGGGGCCATGAGGCCTGACCCCCCCCATCTTGGGGTGCACTGGGGATCTAGGAGCTGCACCTCCACACCCAAAGTCCCTGGAGGGATGCTCAACAGCCCTGCTTGAGCTCCAGGAGCTTTTTGTGGCTTGGTTTTATTTTGGGGTGCTCTTCTTGTGCCAGGGAGACAATGTCCTCATCAACACATACAGTGGGGTGCTGAAGATCTCTGACTTTGGTACCTCCAAGCGACTGGCGGGCATCAGCCCCAGCACCGAGACCTTCACGGGTAAGGGCAGCCTGGGGCTGGGGGTGGTGGGATGCTGAGGACCAGGTGATGATGGGGGTTTACATCCTCATACCCCACATGGGGAGAAGGAAAACCCACCCCAGAGGGAGTTTGGGTTGGGGATATGGACTCTTCTCGCTCCTCCTCATCCTCTCCCCAGGCACCCTGCAGTACATGGCCCCAGAAATCATCGACCAGGGGCCATGGGGCTATGGGAAACCAGCAGATATCTGGTCCTTGGGCTGCACCAATGGCCTCAGGCAAAGCCCCCTTCTGCGAGCTGGGCAGCCCCCAGGCTGCAATGTTCAAGGTACCCATGAGGTTGGGCAGAGGATGGGAAGGTTCCCCAGCCCTGAAATTGTCCCTCCTTGGGGTGGCTGCTCCCTTTGCAGTCCCCACCAGTGCCTCCCCTCCAGGTGGGCATGTTCAAGATGCACCCAGAGGTTCCTGAATCCATGTCAGATAAAGCCAAGAAGTTCATCCTACGCTGCTTCCAGGCTGACCCGGCCGAGCGGGCAACGGCCACCGCGCTGCGGCAGGACCCCTTCCTCACCGGTGCCAGGAGGGCCCGGAGCCGACCCCTGCCCACGACGGGGGGTGAGT
>NW_010321698.1:0-4990 GCF_000700745.2 Antrostomus carolinensis
CCGTAAGGGCGCTCGCCCATGTGGAACCGCCGGTGTTGGATCAGGGCTGAGCTCACAGTGAAGCTCTTCCCACACTCGGAGCACTCGTACGGCTTCTCCCCGGTGTGGACCCGCTGGTGCTTCATGAGCTCAGAGCTCTGGCTGAAGCTCTTCCCACACTCGGTGCACTGGTAGGGTTTCTCCCCGGTGTGGACGCGGTGGTGTCGTGTCAGGGCTGAGCTCACACTGAAGCTCTTCCCACAGTCACTGCACTCGTAGGGTTTCTCCCCGGTGTGGACCCGCTGGTGCTGGACGAGCTGAGAGTTCCCAGAGAAGCTCTTCCCACACTCAGCACACTTGTAGGGCTTCTCTCCAGTGTGGGTCACCTGGTGCCGGATCAGCTTTGAGCTCATGCTGAAGCTCTTTCCGCACTCGGAGCACTCGTAGGGCCTCTCCCCTGTGTGGATCCTCTGGTGCTGGATGAGATGTGACCGCTGCCGGAAACTCTCCCCACACTCGGTGCAGGTGAAGGGTTTCTCTCCGGTGTGGATTCTCCGATGCTGGACAAGGTTGGAGCTCACCCGGAAGCTCTTCCCACAGTCCCCACATATGGTCAGTCTCCCCACAGAAGGATTTCGCTGCTGGATAATATCTGGCAGCCTCCTGAAGCTTTTTCCATGCAGCATCACTCGGCTTTGCCTCTTCCCCAGAGGTCTCTGAACCGTCTCTGACCTGCGTGGGAGGACTGGGTCCTGAGCAGGACTCTGGGAACTCTTCTCCTTGGAGAGTTCTGAGAGTAAACTCTCGGGCTCCGCTGGCCCAGGGATGCCTTGGTGGGTATTTGCCTCTTTCTTGCTCACAATCCCATCTTCAGCTGCAATAAAATGAGAATCCAGAGAGAATTCATAGGCAGGACAGGAAACTTTGGACAGAGCAAATGAAAAGGGGTCAAATTTGAAAAATTCAGCAGATTGACTTCAAGTATAAAAAGTTCTGATTATTTCCCTCCAAACTAGACAGTAGATTTTTCAGAGCATTCACAGGAACAAACCCTGGAAATAGTCCTGCATGCTTTGCCAGAACCTGAATCTACTGAATTTACTGGCATATCAGAGGTAAAAGTTTAGTAGTGGGATGGGAAAGACGGCTGCTCACCCCGGATACCGTATCTAAAAATGTTATTAAAAGCTGAAATGTTACAAAAAGTTGAAGGGCCAGAAGGAACTGCATTCTTCAGCAGAACGTTACTTGGGCTGCAACAGATGCAACTCCCTGTTCTTGCGCTGCTGTTGCAGAGAGAAGATGCACAAAGGAGACAGTGGCCCTAAGGCACGAGACATGGAGAGCACCTGGAGCCTGGCTTTTGCCAGTCTTAGAGCAGAAGAAAGGGAACTTTGTGCTTCCACTGGCACAGAACAAATCCACTGTGAAAGGTGGTTGGTGAACTGAAGACCCTCCATGGCTGATTCCAGATGATGCACTGAGGAGAGCTGATACAGGCAGAAGATGAAGGTAGTGGGAGTCACACCAGTTATGAACAGCTGCTGGGACACAAGCAATGAACAAATCCTTGCCCTCTCCTTCACATCAAGTCTTGCAGAAGCACACCCAGTATGAATCTGTGCTGTGCAGACTCGAGGTCAGCTGGAAGCCTTTCCAAGCCAGGGGGCTTGCACAGATTTCTAGGATATTTACACAGAGCAGTGACTCCTCCAACCCACGGCTCTGACGTGGTTTGATGAGCATCCCAGCAGGTTCAAAAGCACACACACCCCAACAATGCTGCAGCCTCTGCTGTCAGTGGGGAAATGCAGCTCTTTGTGAGCTTACTGAGGGCTTACACGCTAAATTGCCAAGGCAGGACCTGCGTGGGACACACCCTTCTGTCAGAGAAGGGTAAATGGACATCAGAGAGATGTAGGTGGGATGAAGGAATGGCAATGTGCATCTCTGGAGAGATCCAGGTTTAAGGCAGGCCGCTTAATGAATGGATTTCCAGCTGAGCCCTTTATATGGACTTCCAGGGGTGAAGGATGACTTGCTGATGACTATACGTGGACCCAAAATATGGAACAGGCTGAGGAGTAAAGCTGCAATCACGCAGACCTCCAGATTTGCCTGCTGGAAGATTCAATGGTTTTCCTGAAGCTCTTGTGAAACAAACACATAACATATCAGTAGTGTGGGCCCGATGTACAAACCACAGGCGCTTCCTGTGGTCTGGCAGAGTCGCGATAAGGAAGTGCAAGCCTTGGGAGAAGAGAGTCACTACTGAACCCCAAGTATGCAACAAAGGAAGGAGAGTCTAGAATTTCAACCCCGACTGATATACGTACGTATTTAACCTTCCTCTTTCTAGTCAGTGAAAGTCTAGTCTAGTTTTAAAGTCTAGTCTCTTTCAAACATCCCAATCTGATTCCAAAGCGAACTCCTGAGATACCTCTCATGGCAGTTTGGTGTGGTAGCGATGCCACGTCTTCCCTCACATAGTTCTCAATAAAGTCATCCCTTGAGAGGAAGAGAAACTGGAACTTTGCTATTCATCATGAAGGCATTTCCATTTGTCTGCAGCTCCTCCATCCAGGCCTGGAGGAAAAGAGAAAGGTGATATCCAAAGACAGGATAAGAAGAGGACATTTCTGCAGGTCACCAAGAAGCTCTCGACCTGTATGTCAGACTTACTGAGTAGACAATGGAGCTAGTGAAGTTGTTTTCTTGCTGTTGTGCCCAAAGTGATATCCTTCACCTACGCTCGCTTTGGTACTTACACAGAATTTAGTTCTTTACCCAGAACTTGAAAAGGCCTTCAAAGCACATGAGAATCAAGTCTTCTACAGTGTTCTGTACTTTTTTGGGAAGGTCAGGAGTTTCAACCTTCGGATTACAATGATTACAGCCATGACTGTCATGTTTCTACAACCATTTTTGTTACGTCTGAGCTACTAGGTATCTTCACTGACAAGTTGTCTGTAAAGGGTTCCATCAAAATCATGCTGAGAGGAACTCACTGGAGGTATTTTAAGTGGAAGGAGAGTAAGTTCACAATGCTGAGGATTAATACTGGAAGCATAACACTGATCTGGCAAAAATTAATAAGCAAGAGAGGAGGAATAAGGTTCTGTGCCAATTTGGGTTGATAGTTAAGACCTCTGATGTGCCCTGGACTGCCAGTACTGCAGCTACAAGGCAAGCTCCAGGTAGGCAGATTTAAGTGTGCATATTGGGAGAGAACCTCAAAATCACCTTAAATGTACCCCTGGATCTCTCTTTCTCAAGAGAAGCCAGCAGCAGAAGGAGTTTTGGCTGATGCTCTGGCCTGTCTCACAGCAGCAGGAGGACACAGCAATTGTCTCCAGCACTGAATTCAAGAGTTCACAAAAAAGAATCTTGTGAGAACTGTTAAAAATATCCCACCACCATCATGAGTAAGCCTCAGGCTGCTGGACGACAGCAGACTGTGCTGGGGAGGTGTCACTGTATGCTTATCTTCTCCCCTTCCCTGGCACCCAGTTCTGGCCAGTCCCCAAACCCCTAAGACAGGGCTCGGAGCTACACAGACCTTTGGTCTAACCCAGCATGGCTGTTCCCATGGCATCACAACACTGCTGGACTCCTGACTGTGCTACCTCAGTGTTCAGGGCCTGGGAAGTGGCTGATGTGATGCCAGAGAAAGGGCTCGAGGGGAAATCTGGGGCCCAACGGACCAAACAAATGAACAGTAATCAGAGTAAGAGAATTAATGGAGAGATGGCCAAAGAGGGCAGATTGGGGAGGGGCCGGCATGGCCTTTGGGAAGAGATGTCTCACTTCACAAACCACTTGGAGTTCTTCAGAGATGTCAGCAGTTTTAGCAAAAGAGAGATACAGAGTCCAAAGGCATTCCCAAAAGACTTTTGTCCTTCACCAAAACTGATAAAGAAACTAAGCTGCTGTGGGATGAATGACCCTCAGTCCTCACCAAGGTGGTAAGGGAAGGAAAGGGGAGGAGGTGAAAACATCTGCTGATGATTCTGTGTTATTCAGGGTCCAAGACACAAAGGCTGACTATAAACTGTGGCAGAGCCTTAGGATACTGACCAACCAGGTGACAGGGGGATGACAGGGGACATTCACTGCAGGTAAACTGCAGAGGGAACAGCCTGCACTTAGACCAGGACGGGCCGAGGATGTTGGTGCTGTCCTTCAGGAACAGCACCTTGGAGTCAGAACAGACATGAAACCTGCAGCTCCCAGGCAGACAAACCAGCTAGTCAAATGTGATTGCTGGGGAAAAAAGGAGAGGATAAAAGAGAATGCAGTTCTGTCTCACTGCTCAAACCCCACATCCCGACTGTGTGCAAGGGGGAGCACGGGTCCCCTATTTCAAAGAAATTCTTAATGGGGCTGAGGAAGATACAGAGGCACGATGTGAATGACCAAAGGCACAGAACAGCTTCTGTATCGGAGATGACTCAACTGCCCATTCTGCTGGGAAAAAGTTCAGCTGATAGAGGATATCAGAGGACTATAAAACCACAGTGGTGTGGTGGTTGGTAGGGATCTGTTCTAAATAAAGAACCACTGACATCAAGTGAACTTCTAGAAGGCAACTTCAAAGCAAACCAAAGCAGGCAGCGACTCACAGAACAGCTAAATGAGCTGTGGAACTCCTTGCTGCAGGCTGTCATGGATGCTAAAAAAAACATACACGACTTCAGAAGACAAGAAAATAGAGAGAGAGCTGCAGGGTAACGAGACACCCCGAGCCTGGTTCAGGAGCTTGTGGAGCCGGGGAAAGCGCCCGGGGACACAGCTCCCCTCGGCTGCTCTCTCCTGTTGTCAGAGACAGCGGGCAGAGCTGGAGGGACCCCAGTCCGACCCAGTACCGCCACTTGTCCACATTCTGGTGGGATCTGGGGATCCTGGCGCCGTTTTTCTCACCGACGGGCTCACAGGTGCTGCACCGGCCCCTTACCTGGACAGGTGCCTGGCAGAGCAGCCTTCCCTTCGCGGGCCTGGAGGCGGGAGAACC
>NW_010321699.1:0-216 GCF_000700745.2 Antrostomus carolinensis
ACCCCTTGAGAACCCCCCAGGAAATGTGTCCCTGTCCCTTCAGTTCACATGGGTGGGGGTCCCCATTCATCAGCAGCCCCCTCCCAGCCACAGCCCTGCCCGGACTGGGGATGGTGGTTGAGCCGCAGTGGGGACAGGGGATGCTGGCGTGGCCGTGGGGACACACGGGGCCGTGGGCAGCAGCCCGGCCCCGCTCGGCAAACACAGCCCCCGCCC
>NW_010321699.1:444-5856 GCF_000700745.2 Antrostomus carolinensis
AGCAGCTGCTGCAGTAGAGCCCCATCCTCCACCACCCACGGGACCAGTATGAGTGAGCAGGATGGGACCCCACGGGCAGGGATGCAGGAATGGTGGCAGAGACAGGATGTCACAGTGCCCACCGCCCCTGCCTGCTCCTTCCCGGGCTGGCACAGCCCCTGTGCCACGCTCGGACCCCACAGCGTGCCTGGACCCCACACGGTGCCAGCCCCATCCACAGCACAACAGCCCCTGGCTCACCAGATAAAGCACCCAAAGGGCTTCCAGGGAAGGAGAGGTTTTATTTCTGGCTTCCCAGAGACTGTTTGTCACCCCACGGGGAGCCTGGCTGGGGTGCTGGCAAAGCACAGTGACAAGGGAGGATGCTCCTCACCTCCCACGTCCCGCCAGGATGGAGCAGCTGGGTCCCTTGGTGGTGCTGTCCAGGGTTTTGCAGTTTATCTCAGTGCTCATCAGGCTTCCCCAGGCACCCAGTGATGCACTCTGGTGTCCCCATCCACCGTGGGTGCTGAGCTGCTGTGCCTGTCCCAGCCCTGGGACATGTGTCCTGCTCCACAGCCCATCCACCCTTAGAGTCTGGCAGCTGCACAATGGTCCCAGTTCCAGCAGAGCTCCCTCAGCCAGGGCCCCACACCTCCTCTTTCTGCCCCAAAAAGCAACCGTTGTCCCCAAGAAAGCAGCAGGTGATGCGGGGCCATCAGAAATCCGCAGAACTCCAACACCTCCACTCCTTTTTTCTGGCACTTCCCCTTCTTCTCCCGCATGCTTCTGGTGTCCCAGCTTCCCACCGCAGCCATCCCACAGCAAACCAACCCACCAGCCCCCACCCTGGGGGGTGTGGAGGATGTGGTCAACCCAGGCACCCACTGGTAGCATCTCAATCTGCCTTCAGGGTTGAGTTTGGCCCAGGTTTCCAAACAAGACGCCGGCAGCCGCGGTGCCGGAGAAGCACATCCCTCCGGCGCGTGGCCAGGGTGTCCCTACGAGTCCCGGGGGACACGGGGAGGTGGGTGTAGGGCATAGAGCTTCTCCCAGCAGGTTGTCAGCCTCTCCACCTTCCTCCTGATCTCCTGCAGACGCTTTCTCCTGTGGCCAGGTCCCCCGTGCCGGGGCTGTGCTGGGATGCGCGGCAGGTTCTGCGGTCAGAGTGTTGAAGGAGCAGAAATACCCCCCCAGAATCACAGAGGCATTAGTCAGGGGGACAAGTCACTGCCTGTGGGGTTTGTGTGGGCAAAGCCACAGGTTGGGGTGGCCAAACTGCTTGTGACCATGGCAGGGACATGTTCTTGGGTCCCCAAGGGTCCCCAGAACACGTGCAGGGCAGGTTGGGTCTGCAGACACCTTCCCAGACCAGAGACACCTCCACCCCATATCAGCAAACCCCAGGCAGGGTCAGTCCCAGCTGATTTCCTTGGGGACAGTGGGGAGGACAACCCCAGCAGCCTCCAGAGTCGGGGTTTCCCCACAAGTTAATGAGTTGCTGTAGGGGATCCTCCCTGGGGTTTCCCCAGCAAAGCCCAGGAGATACCAGGGGAGCCCAGACCAGTTCTTTAGGGAGAAATCCCAGTTCCTATCTACGAGCACCCAGGAGTGAGAGCAGGACTGGCTGCACCCACCCACTGGGTGAGCATCCCACTGGGACGAGGCTCTGTGTTCCCATCGGCTATGGCATCGTGACACAGGTGGACAAACTCACTTGGGAGCTGGTGGTAAAACCCCACCGGTTTGTCCCACACTGCCACAGCCAGATTCCCTCCCCAGCCAGTTTAAAGCTCACTGGGATGTGCCACCAGCATCCCCCAGCACAGACCTTCAGCCCCCCAGGATGCTACAGAAAGAACCTGGAGATTCTTCACAGGCAGTCAGGAGAGCTGCAACAGGGCAGGCTCTGCCCACAGCCTGCGTGCTGGGGAACTGGGAGCCACTGGGGTGACTGGGAAGGGGTAGGGCTCCCACCTTGCTGATTTTCCTGCAGTTCTCCCTGAGCACGTAGTCAGTGTTTCTGGCCACTTTCCACACCACCAGCTCCTCAGAGCCACGCAGGGACCCAGCCGCCACCTCCCGCAGGGACATGCTGATGTTGTAGATGGAGACCAGGATCTTCTGGTCCTGGAGAGGAGAGAAGCACATGGCCCCGGGTGGGGAGAGGGGTTCGACGGCTCCTCAGGGGCTCAGCCCACACGATACCCCAGCCCCACATGCCTTGGTGCTCACCTTGTCCGAACGACAAGCTGGCCCAGCTCTCCTGCTCCTGTCCTCCAACCCACTCAGGTTTTTCTGGAGGAATAAAGCCAGGAGAAGATCAGGCACCCCAAAGCCTACAAGAAAGCTGGGGAAGGACTTTTCATAAGGGCAGTTAATGACAAAACAAGGGGAAATGGGTTTAAGCTGAAAGAGGGGAGGTTTAGATTAGATATTAGGAAGAAGTTCTTCACTGTGAGGGTGGTCAGACACTGGAACAGGTTGCCCAAGGAAGTTGTTGATGCCCCCTCCCTGGAAGTGTTGAAGGCCAGGTTGGATGAGGCTTTGAGCAACCTGGTCTAGTGGAAGGTGTCCCTGCTGCTAGCAGGGGGGTTGGGACTGGATGAGCTTTAAGGTCCCTTCCAACCCAAACCATTCTATGATTCTATGAAAGCATCCATGGGGCAGAAACCCCCCATTTAAACACAGCACAATCCCCAGAAACGCCGGCAAAGGGGCCAATTCCACACTAAACTTTCCAGGCTCGTCCCTTCCCACCCACATCCCACAGTGGGGCCACAACCAGCTGGGCAGCATCCCCTGGAGCGGGGAGCTGGGGCCCTGGTAGACCTCCCACCCCGCTCACCAGGTTCTGGATCTCGTGGAAGATGACGGCGCGGTACTGCCGGAGGATTCTGGCGATGCTGCACCTCTTCCCTCTGCTCAGCACGGCGACGAGCAGGAGGAGCAGAACAGCACAGGAGAGCGCCCGGGGGAGAATCTGCACAGGGAAGGGCTGGGGGTCAGCAGGGACAATGTGATGGTCCAGGCTCTCCCTTCAGCCCATCACCACAAACCTCCATCAGACCTGTTCTCCCCTCTGCAGACACAGCATGTGCAGGGGGGGGAAAGGCCCTGCCTCCTCTCTCAGAGGACATCCCCCAGCCCAACTCCCTCCTCTTGGAGCAACAAAGCCCTTGAGGAACTGCTCCAGCTTCATCCCAGTCCAGGCAGCGCTCCCCATGGCACCGGCAGCTGGGCAGTTGGCACGGAGGTGTGCCAGTGACCTCATAGGTCTGTAGGATCCATCCCCAAGGTCTCTGCCCCAACAGGGTCCCCAGCACCTCAACCACCATGAATCAAGGGGAGCAGAAAGGGACGTGTCCTGTTCTTTGGAGAGGGGCTGGGAGTCACCCAGTTCCCCCCTTTGCTTCCACCCAGACGGCTCCAGGCCCCCTCCAAGGCTGCTCTCGGCATCACCACAAACCCCCTGGCACGGACACAGTCCCCAGTGCCCAGGGGGGCTTCTGGGCTTTTATTCAGTGTTTCCTCCAGCTCCCACACAGGAGCCAGAGAGAAGCAGCACAAGCTCTTGCTCTTGCTGGAGCATTCCAGCTGCTTCTGAGCCTCCTGGCTCCCGGCAGCCCCAAGCCGGCCCCGGCAGAGCGGGGAAACCCAAGTGCTGACATCTGAGCTGGGACCCTCTGAGGGATGAGCCCCAGAGCTTTGAAGAAAAGCCAACACAACCTGAGATGACCAGGACAGGGGATATTTGAGCAGCCCCACAGCCGTGGTGTGACGATGGGAAGCCCAACACACACACACAGCATCTGCCAGGACAGGAACCCCACAGCTCTCCACGTCTCAGAGATGGCACAGTGCTGCAGCCCCATCCTGGCATTGAGGTGTTTCTATCATCTCCTGTTTGCAGGAAAAGCCCCTAAAAAATCCCCTGTCCCTCCCCACTCTCTCTGGGTGTCAGGTCTGGGCAGGCAGAAAGCAGCTCAGCTCCTTCCAAATATGCAACCTCAGCGCTGAGGCCAAAGCATGAGCAGGGAGGAAGGAGCAGGCAGCTCTGCCTGCCCGGAGCCCCAGCTGGCATCTGGGTGGGGTCGCTGCCATCCCAGCCACATCTGCCTCTCAGGCTTGGCTTTCTGCTCAGAGAAGCCAAAAGGAAGATGTTCCCTCGCTTGGGAAGTCCAAGCCCAGGCAGATGCCATCCATCCTGCCCTTCGGTTGGAACCTGGAGGGTTTGTTTGTAAAACCTGCATCTGCTCCATGCTCCCCGCTCCAGAAAGGGCTGGTCCCAGCTCTAAAAGGGTGAGGAAACCTTTCCCCACCCTCCTGCTCCCACAGCTCAGCAGGACCAATGTCAGCTCAACATGAGGTGAAACCTAACGTGCCACAAGTCTGGGAACCCAGAGACACAGGAGTCACCTCGGAGCAGAAGCACAAGCGAGGAGATGAGCAAATCTATGTGCAACTGGTACAAATCCCACCAGCCTCTTCAGCTTCCTTCATCACCTTCCATGCAGGGAAGAGCCTCCCTGTGCTGCTGGCCTTGCTCTCTGCAAACCCACGGAGGTGATTCAGCCGAGGGCATCATCCTCAGGGACACCAAAGGAGAGCACTGCTTCCATGAGAACACGGTGTCCAAAGTCTAAGGGTTGCTCTCAGGAAGTCTCCTCCACCAGGAAGACAAGGCCATGCAATTTCACCATTAAACTGGGAATGACTTCCCTGAAGTGGCTCATTAAACAACTGGGACCAAATTCCAGGAGAAAACACACCATTTCCAGCATTTCCAGGCAGCCCAGCCTGGTGCTCCAC
The DNA here is from genome assembly GCF_000700745.2 of Antrostomus carolinensis. Lineage (NCBI taxonomy): Eukaryota > Metazoa > Chordata > Aves > Caprimulgiformes > Caprimulgidae > Antrostomus > Antrostomus carolinensis. Next base: position 5,236 of record NW_010321699.1, read on the forward strand.
CCTCAGTCTTTAGGATGGGAGGAAGCACAGCCTAAGCACAGGTTAAAAATCCCAGTGAGGAGCTGGGACTTGAGCTTGGAAGGTGCAGTAGGTGCTTCCCACCACCCCATAGAGAGAGGGGAAGCAGCAGTGATGGGAGAGGGACGTGGGGTGACAAGAGAGGGATGCAGGGGAGAGACAAAGCCAGCAAACCCCAGTCCTGGCCATTGCTTCCCACTCTTCAGGATGGAGGAAGAGAAGTTCAGCAGCTGATTTGGGGTTGTTCCTGCTCCCCTTGCTCCCACACCTGCAGCAGCGAGCCCCAGGCAGGGTGATTTGGGGTCAGGCACATCCTGTCCCCAGGGAAGGGGGAAGGTGGGTGCGGGATGCTCAGAGCTCGCTGAGCCTGGCAAGGGGAAGGTAATCTCCTCCTCAGCTCTAATCCTCCAGCAAACACCAGGAGATAAGGGAAATCAGCATTATTGACAGAGCAGCTCCTGCTGGCACTCGTACCAGCCCGTCACCCAGGGGCACTGCCTGCCACCCGCCCGGGAACCCCACTGGGGTCCCCAGGTCCTTCCAGTCAGATGGACCCTGTCCCCAACACCCTCAAAGGGACCCTGTCACCACCCAGAGCCCCGG
>NW_010321700.1:0-524 GCF_000700745.2 Antrostomus carolinensis
CCACCACTGCCCTGGGCAACCCCTTCCACTCACGTTATCAGGCGCGACTTGGGCTTCTTCGGGGAGTCTCTGCCTTTCCCGAGATCATCCTGCACCTCCAGCGACTGAGACTCGAGGATTTCATTGAGGCTGTTATCAGCAGTGGGGCAGGAGTCGGCGGGGGAGCGAGGGTCTTGGTGGGCTTAAAGGGATCCACGGAGTCAAAGTTATTGGGGTCAAACTGGTAAGAGCCCTTGGGGAGAGTCGGTGAGCGTTGCAGGGCTGAGCTGGTACTGAAGGGGTTGAGACCTGGGCTGTCCCAGAGTGGGGGACCCCGCCGGGGGGAGCCCCGGGGGTTTGGCTGCTCCGTGGGACCCCTCTCCACATCCTCGGCTGGTTTCTTGGGGGGCTCTCGGTGTCTCTTCGGTGTCAGCTTGCTGGCTGGGATCCTGCTGCCCTTCCTGGGTGCAGCTCTCCTGGCCTCTGCGCTCTCTTCCCCCTCTGTAAAATCAACCCCAGGTTTTGGGACCTGGTCCCCCCCCAGC
>NW_010321701.1:0-1744 GCF_000700745.2 Antrostomus carolinensis
TATCCAAATATATATTGAAAATATATATATATATAATATATATATTTTGTTTGACCATGAGCCAGCAATGGGCCCTTTTGGCCAAGCAATAATATATTAATCCTGGGGTCATTGAGAAGAGTGTGACCAGCAGGTTGAGGGAGGTTCTCCTCCCCCCCCAAATCATTCTATGATTCTATGATCCTCTTCACTGTACTAATCCCCTGCCCCTCTCTCTCCCTCTCACACTTCTTTACCATCAACCATTCTCAAGTGACTTGTGAGAATATGAGTTATTTTCTACATTTTCTGCTCTGCACAGATTATACCTCCTCCCCCACCAAGAAAAAGCAGCAACAAATGATGACTGGAGTTAGATGCCATTCAACCACGAAAAGTCCGACAAAGTCAAAACCAACAACCATGGAACAGATGGCTGGTACAGTTTCAACTAAACTAAAGCTGGGTGGAAGCCCTTGCGGCTTGGCAGGCTGTACCTACACCAGATAAACCACCTGTGCAACGCACGTACCTGCAACAGGAGTAAACTTGTTTGTAAGTGTCAGCACTGCTCTTCGAGGTAATGGCCCCCCATGTACTAGGCGAGTAAAATTTCAAGCAGTAGGGAACCTGCTTTATCAGGGGAGTTGGACTGGATGATCTCCTGGGGTCCCTTCCAACCCCCACCATTCTGGGATTCTGTGACAATCCTGACTTGTAGATGAAGATCTAGTTGCGCTAGGTGCTGAACAGATGGAAACTAGCTCTAAAACTTGATTCTGCTGCAAAAAGTACTAAAATGTACGTTTGTGTCTTCTAGAGCTGTATTGCCTCTATTTTGCTGTTGACTTGTACACGTGGCGATGCACAAGCTTCCCTTCGTAGAACCATCGTAGGGTGAACTGAAGTCTGACATTATTTTGGTTTTTTTTTTATATTTTCTGTCTTTCTAGATTTGGATGATCCCATAGTGACAGTCCACCAGAGCATCGGGGAAGCAAAGGAGCAGTTTTACTATGAGAGGACGGTGTTTCTCAGGTGCGTTGCCAACTCCAACCCGCCCGTTCGATACAGCTGGCGACGTGGCCAAGAGGTGTTGCTGCAAGGGTCTGACAAAGGAGTGGAGATCTATGAGCCCTTCTTTACCCAGGTAGGAATGGAGGTACAATCGGGTTTTGTGGGTTTTTTTAAAGCAAACTAAATAACTATCACAATTTGCAATCATCTGGTGATACCAACAACTTCTAGCAATACTAAGAACTAATGATCACTTGACGATGCTGAAACTTATAACGATGTTACCCTTGATGTGCCAGGGATGTAGTTAAACTGGGAAAGGAAAGGAAGATTGAAAAAGAAAAGAGAAAAAGGAGAGAGATGGGAAGCCTTCTGGAGAGCCACCACTCCTTGGTTCCAGTGAAGTTCAGTCCAACCATTCTGGGGTCCTTGGGTGGTGGGTGTGCACCCTCCTGTTGTTAATTCACTTTTTTTTATAGACAGAATTTCTCAGGTCTCCACCTAACTGTCTTCAGTTGGCATATGAAGTGACAGATGATGTCATGGTATTTTGCATGAGAAGCATCTGGGGGTGGTGACCATGTTTTTGCACATGCAGCAGCATTTGGTCTCTTTGGGGGCCCCTTGGACCTCCTTATCAGCAAGGGAGTAGGACAGGGAGTAGGGCCTTCAACCTTCTGCAGATCAAGGGATGTTTCCAAGTGTGTCACAGAATCCCAGAATGGTGGGGCTTGAAAGGGACCTCAGG
>NW_010321701.1:2112-2943 GCF_000700745.2 Antrostomus carolinensis
GCCCCTCATCATCTTTGTGGCCTCCACTGGACTCTCTCCAGTAGTTCCTGGTCTTTCTTGAACTGGGGAGCCCAGAACTGGACACAACACTCCAGATGTGGCCTCACCAGGGCAGAGTAGAGGGGGAGGAGAACCTCCCTCGACCTGCTGGTCACACTCTTCTTCATGCCCCCCAGGAGAGCATTGGCCTTCTTGGCCACAGGGCCCATTGCTGGCTCATGGTCAACTGGTCACCCACCAGCACTCCCAGCTCCTTCTCTGCAGGACTGAGTGTCCCTCAGAGTCATCCCACAGCTTCTCTTATCAGACACCTGGAAGATGTGAGCTCATCTCTTTTTATCAGCCGGGCTGCTCATCCATGGAGACAATTAATGTTCTTACAGCAGAATGGTGGAGACAAAACACTCATTTTTCTGTCTCTTGCACCTCCAGCTCTGTAAAACTTCCTAATATAAAATATGTCTTTAATTATAATTTTTGGTAAAATTATGAAATAGGAAGTGATGGCAAGATGCCCAGTGAGCACCATCTGTGAGAACCCCTTTGAAGTCATTTTCCTTGGGCTCTGCAAGCCCAAACCCCTGATTTCACCGTTATTTCCTCATCTTTTCCAATACAGTGCAAAGTGTTTCTGCACAGAAGTTACAGCCTAAAAAGCTGTTCAAGAAGGTGAAACTCTATGGCAACTCCTGTGTTGTTTTTTGTTGTTGTTTTTTTTATCCTGTTTTATTCTGCCTTTCACTTCTTTGAATAGAAGTTTTTTGTTCCAGAATTACACACTTAAAAGAGGAGGTGGCAAAAAATTGAAAAAAAAGTGCTTTTTTTTTTTTT
>NW_010321701.1:3163-3379 GCF_000700745.2 Antrostomus carolinensis
ACAAGGAGGAAAAAATTGTTTTGGAAATTCTCAAGCAATAACGAGCAGAGACAGAGGTGAAGACTGCCTGGTAATTTGGTTTTCATAGCAGAAAGCAACCTGCAACTTTCGTAAATAATTTTCAGCTAATGATTTGAGAGCACCTTCAGTTTTTTTTCCTTTTTATTGTACTTGACAGCTTTATATTGCTACAGTGCCTTGGTGTTTTCCTGAGAA
>NW_010321702.1:0-655 GCF_000700745.2 Antrostomus carolinensis
CGCCGGCGGCACGGAGCAGGGGCAGGAGCCCCTTGGTGAGCTCCAGCGAACCAAAGAAGTTCACCTCCATGCAGGTGCGAAACTTGCCCAGCGGCGAGAGCTCAGCATCGGCGATGGTGTCGTTGAAGCCGGCATTGTTCACCAGGCCCCAGAGCCCTGCAGGGATGGGATACTTGAAGAGGTGACCCAAATGGGGGAACTCCCCACCCTGGGGTTCCCAGCTGCTCCTTGGCTCATGGGGGTCTTGCAGGGGAGCTGCGAGGTGCCCGTCAGCAGCGGCTGTTGGCACACATGCCCGCAGGGATGCAGCTTGCAGTGGGAGGCTTGGCACTGCCATGCTGGCTGCAAGCTGAGGTCCTGGGGAGCTGTGTGGGGTCCCAGGGTGGTTGCCAAGGGTTTGTACCTGTGCTGTTGGTGTGGGTCTGGATGTGCTGCAGGACCTGCTGGATGTCCTCTGGCTTGGTCAGGTCCATCTGCAGCAGCGTCAGCCTCGATGAGCAGCTCCTGCGCAGCTCCTGGGCCCCAGGACCCTGCGGGTCCAGCACGCTGGCGAACACCCGGAAGCCCATGGCGTCCAAGTGCCGTGCCGTCGCCTGCCCGAAGCCCGAGTCACAGCCTGCAAAAGCCAAGAGGAGCCCTGCAGTGGCCAGTGACA
>NW_010321703.1:0-4491 GCF_000700745.2 Antrostomus carolinensis
TGGGGACAAGGATAAGGAGACACGTAGCATGAGATAAAAACAGTTTAATAAAAGAAATAAGACTTAAAAACCCCAACACCCTCATATTAAAATAGCAGCGATAATGACAACAGTAATCAAATATGCAAATGAGTGATACCCAGTGCCATTGCTCACCACCCGCCCACCCAGCCTGACCTGTTCCCAGGTAACGATCCCGGGGGAGCGACAATCCCGAACCAAAACCGCAATCCCAGGAGAGCCAGAGCCCGAGAGAGAATCCCCCCCTTTCCAGTCACCCCCAGTTGATGTACTAAACATGACATGATACAACCTAGAATGTTTAATTGGCACATCCAGTGACAGTCTGGAAAAGTTTGCTATTCACTGCGCTTCTCCCTCCCAGTCCGAGTTCAGCTGTGAACAGCCAAACACGGTGACCTTGAGCTCCAGCAGCAACTCAGGACATCAGTGTGTTATCAACGTTCTTCTCCTAACAGATCCCACACTGAAAGCAAACCCCAGCTATTCCGGCTGCTGAGGAGAAAATGAACTGTCCTGGCACAACCAGGACACACACCCTGGGTGCCAAAAACACTCCCCTGAGCTCAGCAGCCCTTGGCCCCAGGAAACCTCGGCAGCGCGGGCTCTCCGGCACCGCTGAGACCGGGGTATGTCCAGAGGAACTGCTGGAGTTCAGGCCAGGAAATCCGGGGGCCACAGGGATCCGCTGCCCCCGCGCCAGTGACAGGGACAGAAATCAAAGCTGCCCGACCCCAGGGCTCCGCTCCCCGGCAGCGTGGGGATGATTAATTCCCGCAGCTCCTTGCGCCGACACCCCCAGCACTTTGGGGTTATTTTGGACACTTTCCTTAATTTAATTTGGTGCGCCGGGATTTGATGAAAAGGTATTGATTGGGGGAGGGGGGCAAAAATTGTGGCCATTTGTCAGTAGCTGGGAGCCTGTGAAATCTTCTCGTTAATAAATCAGGGCCGGGGCTATTCGGTGCACAGCTCTTACTGCTCAGAAACACTCTCAGGCTCTTTCCCCTCCGGCACCGGTGACAGATTAATACCATTAAAAGTTGTGAGTGTTCCCAGCATGGAGCTGCTGCTGGGCCTGGAGAGGATGGAGGGTCAGAAATGGCCCCACACAATCGGGGCACCTCGAGGGTGCTGAGAACGTGGGTGATGCACCCTGTGCTCCTCCATGCTTGGACACAGATGGGATGCACCGTGCAGGGCAGTGATTTCAGGGGTGATCACAGTCTGGCTTCACGAAAGAGCAGGAAAACTCCTCACCCAAAGTGCCTTTCTCCTCCTCTCATGCAGTAGAGGCTGCTCAGACATGCTGCCTGCAGACAGGGCTGCTGCATCCCCTGTAAGATGCTCCAGCATCCTCCATAAAACGCTCCAGCATTTCCCATAAGGTGTTCCAGCATCCTCCACAAGATACTCCAGCATCCTCCATAAGATATTTCAGCATCCTCCACAAGATGTTCCAGCCTCCTCCATAAGATGCTCCAGCATCCTCCATAAGATGCTCCAGCCTCCTCCATAAGATGCTCTGGTATCTCCCATAAGATGCTCCAGTATCTCCCATAAGATTCTCCCCATACATGGGACCAGAACTCCCATCAGATGCGGATGCAACCGCTGCTTCAATCGCACTGTCCGCGGGCAGCTCTCTCAGCAGCAGTGACACACAGAAAAATCACAGAGCAGCAGTTATGAACTCTTCAGCAGAATATTGACACGAGTCGAAGGGCAAACGGAGCCTGAAAGGAGCAGCCAGGAGCCTTCTGATGTAGCTGTGTTATTTGCAGCACGTTATCCCGGCTCCCAGAATGGGGATGGCAAATGGCTTCCTCGGAGCGTTTTGTGCGTCTGAAATGGGCTGTGCTGATGCCTTCAGCCGTCTAATGGGTGGTGATACGAGCGTAAAAGTGCCACTTCATGCTTTGAGATGTCTCTGCAGTAAATCAATCCTATTTTTGCTGCTTATAAACTGCAAATATTTTCTCAGGGCTGCTTCAGCGCGGAGGGACGGAAGGAGCTGGGGCTGCTGGCAAAGCCGAGCGCAGCCGGGTCGGCCTCGTGGTCCAGCTCAGTTGGTTCTTCCATCCCATGGAGGATGATGCAAGAGGAGCATGAGGATCCCCATCACCCTGTGCCGAGGTGCTGCTCTGTGCTGACTAACATGATCTTAATCAAAATGCAGCATAGTCATCAGGGCAGCAGTGATCCTCGTCTTCTCCTATTCACTAATCCTCAGCTTCTCCTCGTGACCTTCCCTTTAAAGTGTTTCAATCTAAATAGTGCACTTTTGTGAATATTTCCTTCTGGTTATTTCCCAAAGCTGATTCTCCACGTGTGACGGTCCCTGAAGTGGTAATTTGTTCTCTTTCCCGGTAATTGCAATTTTAGAAATAGCTTCTTCAAACGCTCCCAGCCCGATATCTCTGTAGAAGACATTTCCTTCCTTTTCCCCTCCGTAATGAAGTCACTGCCCATGCTGGCAGATGTCCCAGGCAGCCGGGACAAGGGACTCTGTGGGTGCCCCCCCAGGATGCTCCATCTTTCTGTTAGGTGCCTCCTAAATCTATTAGTGGTCCCCTAATAATTTCAAATTACCTCATTTTAATTCCAGTTGCAACTGAGACTCAGTCATTGCAGGATGGGAATCATGGTAGTGATCCATGGAGGAAAAACAGCCCAGCAAGGAGATGTCAGCAGGAGAATGAGATGGAGACCTGCACCTAGTTCGTCCCTGAGGAACCGATTCAGGACAGACGTCGCTCTCCAGGAGTTGATAAGATGAGAATTCCTGGCTGCAGGAAGTGGACTGGGGCTCTGGATCTGGGCACAGGGGAGCAGGACCTCTGGGGTGGTCTGGTGCCCAGGGGCAAACCCCCCACCCAAAGGCAGCCCCTGGCTCGGGCACAGCAGCTCGTTACCCACAAACGAAGCGCTCACAGCAACCAGGGTCTTTGATTCTGGAAGGAGGAGGGGTCTCCAGCATGGCATCCTGCACGGGCTCCTTGTCCCAGGGCAGATGCCAAGGGAGGGCTCTGCCTGCTGGCACGGCTGTCTGGCACCATCGGCTCTGGTTTTGGTGATGCCACAGCCCCTGGGCTTTAACCTTTTGTAGCCAGTTCAGAGAAATTGTTGATGATTAATTTAAGCTGAAGGTTAAGAGCCAACATAAACTAGAAAGTCAATGACTAATCTATTAAGCTCCCCAGTAACTTAATTCACATGTATTTAATGATCACTTCTTACCTGGGCACTCTGAAAACTAATTGGACCTGAATCGTTAAGTGCATTCAGATGCGGACTCAAATTAATAAGTACCACTCTTGTCTGCTTTTAAATGCAAAAGAAAATCAAGGTTGGTTTGGGAGCTGCCAGAACCCCTCACTGCTGTGCAAACGCTGCTGGATCTCCTGAGGTCCAGGGGTCCCTGCTCTCTAACAACCAGGACGCATCAGCCAGGTTTGTGGCACCCGCTGCCATTTGGGAATTAAAATCACAATTTAGGGCTTGATGAGCTTCTTGAAAATGGAGTTTTTTTGTCCATTGCAAATCAAAAATCTGCTCGAGTCTTCAAATGGGGCTCAGGCCAAGGCAGCGAGGTTCTTGGGCATCCAAGGGACTGGTGAGGCTGGCTTGGTGGTTCCTCTACTGGCAGGTTAAGAGCCGTCCCTCCTCCTCCTCCACCAGCTCATGGCCTTTTCCAGGACAGTAATTGCTGATGACTGGTCACGAGCAGCCCCCACACCCAGCTCTCAATTTCCAGCACCCCTGTTAGAACAGAAAACACACATCTCAACTTTGGGAAACGAGTGCAACTCCAGCCACGCTGGCGTTCATCTCATCACTGCCAGCATCTCTAATCCCCAGGGGATGGAGGGGTCTCCAGGAGGTGGGGGGGGGACCCCTGGGCTGCAGTGAGGGGGTGAGAGCAGATCATCATGCCTGCAGGAAAGAGGAGGTCACTGGGATCATAACACCCCGTCGTGTTTAAGGTGCCTAAAACCTGCGTGAGGGAAGTAGCTGAGGTGCCCTGTGTTTGTGTGCAGGCAAGGACGCCCTCGCCCTGAGGAGAGCAGCCTGGCAGTACGGGAGGAAATGTGGCTGGAATGAAAAGCATCTACTTAAGAGATAACACGAAAGCCCTTTTAATATAATTTGATGGCAAAAGGCAAAATGAAGCTTTGAGATGCGGCTCCGGTTCTCTACTTAAGGTGAGGATGAACACTTGGGTTGGATCAATCCACAGGAGGATGAGGAGAACAAAAAAATCAGCGTGGTATTTATCTCCCTGAAAAGTCTGGCATCTGCTGGGGCTGTGGGAAGTGGAATGACTTCTCTCAGTGTCAGAGCCACAGGACTGTCCTCAGCGAAGCAGGAGCCTCAGCCACGTGGGACTCTGTCCCCAGGAGCCCTAACGAGTGGCCGGGTGCGAGAGGCAGCTCTGCCTCCGTCACCACACATGGCACATTGTGCTGT
>NW_010321703.1:4512-5755 GCF_000700745.2 Antrostomus carolinensis
TCACCGTGCATGGCACATTGTACTGTGCCCTCCCATGGCACACTGTGCTGTCACTGTGCTGTGACCGCCCATGGCACATTGTACTGTGACCTCCCATGGCACATTGTGCTGTCACTGTGCTGTGACCGCCCATGGCACACTATACTGTCACCACACATGGCACACTGTGCCGTCACCATACATGGCACATTGTGCCGTCACCACTCGCACCAGGAGAGCGACAGCCGTCGAGTTCCAGACTGCACAAGTTGTTCATAATGAAATTGAGAATTTCACAGTTTGCCATCAATTAATAGCCGAGCACAGAGAACACAGCGCTTGTGCTGGGGGAAGATGGTTCCCCCTAAAGAACAGTTCTTTTAATGAGGCTCATAATAATACTCATTAATTTGTGTACGTCTGAATGTTCAGGCTGGCAAATGAGGAAGGAAATAGCTTTGCTTTGTGGCTGAGTCATGTACACCACAGCTCCTCTCTTCCTCCTAAGCCTCAGGTGGGTCATTGGGAATTTGTTTTACTGATAAAGTTTCTCGGAATAAATCCTGCAGAGCCCAGGGCTGCCTGACAAAGCCAGAGCCGGGGTCTCGTGGTCCCACAGCCCTCGCTGCTCCCTCCTGTCTGCATTTATCCCACTGAACACAGCCAAAACTTTTCTTCCCTCAGCAATGAGCTTTGGGGCAGGAGCACGATGCTGTTCCCCCTTGGGCAGGGTCGGCTCCTTTCCCTCCGTGCCGAGCATCCCGGCACCTCAGCATCTCAGCCAGGAGCATCCCACTCCATGGCTGGTTGTTCCCTGGCATGGGGAGCAGGAGGAAGCCTTGCTCCAGCCTGCCAGGCTCTCCTCCAACACCAGGAACAGCTCTGACGGAGAGAGCCGAGCTCCCCGGCCGTCCCCGGGGGCTGGAGCGATTCATTGTGGGTTTTTCATCCGCTCACAATGCAGGAGCTGTACAGATGCTGTCTGCTCCCCCCCCAATGGCAAGGAAATTATGCACCTGGGCAAGCAGCCAGCATACAGAGGATTTATGCTTTTCAAGGTCTTTTATTAACTTGACAACATATGGCTCTATCCACAGAGCATCTCCTCCTCCTCCTCCTCCGGGATGCCGGGCTGGAGCAGGGCTTTCCCTGGCTGCCCTATGTCCCTGCACCCATCTCGGGTGAAATGGCCCTTTGGGGGTGGGAGTGATGTTAACAAAATGACATAAAATATTTTTCTTATTTAAAACCATATTTAAATCCC
>NW_010321703.1:5775-6770 GCF_000700745.2 Antrostomus carolinensis
CAGAGCTTTAAAATAACATTACTGAATATTTAGGGAACGCAGAGATATTCTCTTTGGCATGTACCTGTATTTGAGTAGGAACACCTGAGGATATGTCAACTCAGGGCAAGTTTTGATTCCTCACAGTTCTCCATGGAAACCTGCACCGAGGATGGGTTTTTCACTACACTGGGCCACATTCCCACACTGGCAAGAACCAGCTCCTTAAACAACTGCCTCCTAAAGAAGAACCTGTGCTGTTTTGCATTCATAGCTGAATTTTATTCTTGCAGGTGCCTAACACGACAGCCCATAAGGGTCCCTTCGGACCCCGAGGCTGCCTGAGCCTCTTCAGTCAATGTATGCATATGAGCCAGCACGTGGGAAGCACAGTTCCCATTGATTTTTGTCTTTAAGATTCTGGCTGCAATGGATTTCTCTCAGGCAGAAGGTTTGCATCTAATGAAATGCAGAGAACCTCTTGGAAAGGCGCCGCAGCTGGCAGTGGGGCTGTGGGCAAGGAAAATTGCCCTCATTTTTAAAGCTTTTAGTACCTCCAAGAGAAAGCCCCGGCGGCTGGGTGGCTGCAGGTGAGCGGGAGGGAGGTGGGGAACGGCTTCCGAGAAGGCAGCTCTGCCAAGGAAAGACCTTCCCGGAGCGTTTCTGTGCCTCGATGCGTAGGAGGAATGTCTAATGATGTTGAACTTAAAAAACTGGCTGGAAAAATGTCACGCTGCTGCCTGGCTTTAGACGTGGCTCTTCCCTCTCTCAGCTAAAACACAGCTGGATGGCACCGAGCTAAACCCCTCCTTGCAGGCAAGGCAAGGCAAGGCACCAGGGGCAATGCTGGGTCCCCAGCCTGGCTGGTTGTGGTGGTGTCACTGGGCTGGCAGCCAACACAGCCACTCACCCACTGACCCCCCCACCCCAGGGGACAGGGGAGAGAACTGGGGGGCAAGGGTAAGGAGACTCGTAGGGAGAAAGGAGAACAATTCAATAATTGAAATAAAATAAAA
>NW_010321704.1:0-17650 GCF_000700745.2 Antrostomus carolinensis
CTGACATTCTGTGATTCTGTGATTCTGTGCAGCTGATAGGTTTTGCTTGTGCTTCCAGTATCTTCCTCCTATACTGAAAATTGTTTTTTGTTATCCTGGTATCTGGGTGAACAGTGTAGTTCTGGCACTTTGAGTCTGCAGCCTCTTCTAGCACCAGCACAAGTGAGGGGAAGTAGCATCAGAAAGAGGAGTTTAAGGAGAATTCATTGGCCTTTGCAAACCAAGCACAATGTTTTGTATGAACAGATGTAACTAATAGCACTGGTCAGAAGCAGACAAGAGTCAGGAGAATGCAGACATTGTGTAAGATACACACACATTTATGTCACAGTCAGATCCTGATCTCCAACACCCCCTTTGACCTCATATTCAACTTTCTTTTGAATACAACCTGCCAACCACATTCCATTGGGCAGTACTTTTGCAATGTGCAGGGTGACCTCTGAGGACACTGATGACATCATTAAGATATCTCAAAAACTGGTCAAGCTTTAAACTGTCACATTTGGAAGGTCTAGATGTAGTCTTGAAAGTCCTTTGATATCTTGCAGAAATCCAGGTTCACTGTATTTCATCTCTCTTTTCCAAGTCTTGCTTTAAAGTGAACAGAACAGGAAGAAGTTCATTTTACGCTGAGCACGGGTATGAGTCTAGTTCAGGACTCTGTAATTAGTTAGCTTATTTCACAGAACGCTGCCTGTGGCATGCAGCAAGTGATTGCAAAACGTGTAATAAATTAACCTGTAAAAAATATGAAACTTTGGCTTGTGACAGATTTCCAAACAAAACTGTTGGACGTTGGATGTTATTTTGATTTTTAACACCTGCAAACACATGGAAATTTATTTCTCCACCACAATCCTAGCCTGAAGCCACAGATATATTTTGCTCTAATTGCAAACAGGCTTATCTGGCTTTTAGGACTTAACTTCTGATTAAGCTTTCAGGTGCAAATGCAACAACAACAATTATTTTGAGATGAGTGGTTGTACCTATTTCAGTTATACTGTGCTGCTTCAGCAGATTTTTAATTCTCATGTATGCATTTATTTTGTAGTTCCTCTTGGCATTACAAGAAACATTCTTCATGAAACTCTTGAAAGTTTCGTGGAAAAGCAGCCTTCTCATATGTCTTTTACATACATTCTCATGGGAAAGGGTTTCTGACAGACTGTAAGAAGTCTGGTAATGTTATTTCTGACCTGACCGCTAAAGGTTGTGCAAGTGTGCTGTGAGAGGCTTCTCCTTATTTTCCTAGTCCTTTTTACCCAAACAATTGGCTCAATCAGCTTGCAGAAAGCACCATGTGACTACCACATATAACATGACTTTAGGACTGCCATGATATTGGATAGAGAGTGAATTGATCTCACTGCAATAATACACTAGATTTTTGTTTGCAATATATTAAAATATATTTTATTTTAATATATTTTTGTTCTCCTCTTGCATTCAAACTATTCTCAGCAATTAGAGAAGAACATCGTGAATTCTCTTCTGATTTATGGAACCTTAAATAATTTTCTTCAGTGGAATTTATCCTGCTGGTTATATGCTCAACATATGTTAAACACTTGTTCTGTAAAAGCAATGCTAAGCTCATTAAACTCAGAACAAAACCCTAAAAATTTAAAAGAAGCTAAAGTAATAATCCAAGTTTAAAATCAAATGAGTGTTTTTTCTTTGTCTTAAAAATGTGATGTTAAAACAGAATGGATAATTTTAAAACATCTACTTTTTGGTAGATTATGTTTCAGTTTTTTAAAACCAGAGTTGTAGTTATCACCAATGAAAATCTGTAACGCATGTACACATTTAACTAAATACAACAAAGCCTGCAGAATCACGCTGTGACAGTTGTGCAGACATCAGGGGAGTCAGAACAGAATTAAGATATTGCTCTGTTAGGGAGGTGGCTTCCCTCTTACAGTCTCCACTTGAAAAAGGAGACCCGAGGGTGACCCCTTTCTTCCTCTTCTAATGTCTGTCTTAAGGGTACTTCTGAGCAGCGGTGAACTCTAGCCCACATTGAAGAGCCCATCTCTGGCACTGTGGGACTTGGTACAGGCTGCAGACACTTGGCTGAAGGCTGCTCTGTGCCCCATGCTACGGCCAGTGGGCTTTCCTGCTGCATCCTTCCAGGAGGAAGCCCACTGGGTTTGTCCCCATGGGCTCCTGTCATATCTTTGATTTAGAATGAGTCATAGAATCATAGAATGGTTTGGGTTGGAATGGACCTTTAAAGGCCACCTAGTACAAATGCCCCCTGCAGTGAGCAGGGACATCTTCAGTTAGATCAGGTTGCTCAGAGCCCCGTCCAACCTGACCTTGAATGTTTCCAGGGATGGGGCTTCTACCACCACTCTGGGCAACCTGTGCCAGTGTTTTATCATCCTCATTATAAAAAATTTCTTCCTTCTATCCAGTCTGATTCTTCCCTCTTTTAGTTTAAAACCATTTCCTCTTGTCCTGTTGCTTGCCCTCTGGCTTCTCTGAGCTGCAGTCCTGTATTCTTGGGCTCTTTGCAAGACCTCTGGTTTTGGCTATGGTGGGAGACAGGATAGTGGGGCAGAGGAACACAGCACTGTTATACCATGCCTTTATATATCCTAGCACTCAAAAATGTACCTGATTTTTAGGGCCCACTTGGGAAATATAATTTGCAGTCTTCTGGTGCCCACTATGTGGCCACAGGGATGATAATCTGAACATATTTCAGTCTTCCTTTGAAAAGAAGTTAGCAGAGATACTGGGACAGCTGCCAGGTAAACATCAAGATGTAATCTGTAGTAAATTAGCAGTAACTTTTGTGGGAGAGATGAAAATGGCATCCCCCACAGTCTTTGGAATTATATGAAATACATGATTACTGTACAAATAGGTTTGATACATATTTCTAGGTCCCAAATCAGTGCATATTTAATAGCAGCTATGACTTCTGGTAGCTGTTAGTTGTTTATTGGAAACAATTTGATAGTGTTACTCTAGTTCTTGGAGGGACGTGTACTTATATCTGCACCTTCCCCTCGTGACTTTGATCCTATGTGGTGGTTTTGCAAGATGCCATGTTGGCTGAACAAGCAGAGTGCTGCACCAGGATGTGCTCGAGTTTTGGCGACTGGTGGGCAGCAGCATAGGTACGAGTGCTACATCTAGTTAGTGAGGGCCTCCTTCCCAGGGATCTCTGTCAATACTGTGAATATATAGTAGAACAATCAGGCCAGCTCAGCCCACGATGAGGATCCAGGCAATTCTGGGTATTCACCTTGTCTCTGATGGCTCCATTTGAAATTTGAAAATGCATACAGCTGCCTTGTGCATTATAGTTCTCATCTGCAACAAGGAGGTGGCACTGTCTTACCTTGCCTGCTCCCAAGGAGATGGTGAAATAATGTTTTTCCTCTTTGCTCTATTGCTAGGATTTGTGCTTGTTATTTTAATTACTTTATTTAGTTAAAGTAGGGACTTTCCTCTCTATGATCAGGTTTTCTATTATTTTTTTAAAACCAGTTTATTTTCTTGTCTGAAATTTTGTTTAAAAATGCCGTTAAGATTTGTTAACAGTCGATCACTTATCTTGGAAAACAAGCTTCAAAAAGACATCCAAAGCAAATGTTTTTGTGCAACTCTTCAGACTGCGGATACAAAATGAGTGACCTGTAACCTTTAATTAATAGACAC
Organism: Antrostomus carolinensis; assembly: GCF_000700745.2. Classification (NCBI taxonomy): domain Eukaryota; kingdom Metazoa; phylum Chordata; class Aves; order Caprimulgiformes; family Caprimulgidae; genus Antrostomus; species Antrostomus carolinensis. The sequence goes on from NW_010321704.1 coordinate 3,682, forward strand.
AATTCACTACTTATTGAATTGTGAATTTAATTGGCAGTGCTGTAAGAATTCCAGAAATAACTGAAGATTTAAATTCCTACAAAAATATGTTACCAAGTTGTCCTGCCTCAAATCTGCAGGAAGAATGCTTTTGTTTATACAGCCTTTAGAGTGATTCATCCACATATTTCTAAATAAAGCTGATCTGGGTTTTTGCTAAGGGAAAAGGTTCCCTTCAGACCATGATAAAGATTAAACCACATCCATTGCTGTGCAGCTGCACATGAGGCAAGTTACGGTCTCCTGAAGAAAGTAGAGAAGAATAAATTTCGCTGTTCATTTCAGGTGGTGTGCGAACTTACCTCCATGACTACATAATGAGGTGGTAATACAACAAAGAGAGCTGGCCTTGTTTTAAGAGTTTCATACCATATTAGAGGGATTACACCTTAGTATGCAATTCAGCTAGCCAGACTGAAAAGTCAGAAGCAAATGTCATTTAGGTTGCACTGAATATGAAGTTCTTAGATTTGTTTTCTAACTTGAAAAAACTCAGAGAATTTTGTGGAAAATACAACAGAACTGGAGTAACATGTTCCTGCCTGGACCACCTCTAAAAGGAACCAAAGCAACAAAAGAGCCAGCTTGCAGTCTTGTGGAGATGGGCTTGATGGCAGTGCTAGTGCCATCTCCCTTTCACCCAGGCATCTGATAACCAAAGCACATGAAAGTTGGATCACCCTCAGCCTCATGGGGTTTGAACTTCCTGTGCAAGAGCAAAAGGTATCATGGACAGACTCAGCTCTAGACCACACTACTTGGGAAATGAGTTCCCTGATTAACAAAGCTCTGCCATCTCACAGTCCTTTTAACTCAATACTTCACTAATAAGGGCCTCAGCATCAACTGTTTAGATTTGCTGATCTGCTCCACATGTGCTGCTTTGCTTGCTGATGTCTACAGTCTCACAGACATACCCTGTTCTTTGGATTTTCTTCTGATTTTCCCCCCTGGAGTACTTCTGCTTCCCTTCTACTTAGTTTAATCCTTGTCCTCCTTTGCTTTTGTCACCTCACCAAAACAAGAAAGCGGCTTATATTTCATATTTCTTATGAAAAATGCAGAAAGTCCAAATCAACGAAATAAGCTCCCTAAAGCATTTCCTGTTATTTATAAAAGTCCTGAGACATCAAGTTGCAAAATTAAGCACCTGATTTAGGAAGTGCCAGTCATAAGATTTTCTGGCCAACCCCAATGCCTCTGAATTATGATTCAGTTCTGCAAGTATTCTGGCCCACATCTCATTTACAGTCCATGGAAGACTCCAAAGCAGTTCTATATTTGAATTATATGTACAAAAGAAGAGGATTTTTTTTTTTGCAAATTAGGTGCTCATCTGGCATAGATTGAATAAAACTCTTGCAATAGTATTCTACAGAGATAATAGTGTCTTAGACTTTACCTGCAGTTTATTACAGTCTCCTACAGAAAAGAGCCTTTATTGCCCATCCCAACATAGTAGCTTTACTTTGTGTTGCACAAAGGATCCAGTTCAGTAAACACATGCTGAACACGTCAAAAACCATTTTGCTGAATTGGGGCCCTAGCAAATGATGCCCACCACAGTATCTTTTCTTTAAAAAATAACTTCTGATGATGATTTTGATTTGGAGAGGTTTCAGCTTCACATTAAATAAAAGACATCTATAAACTTTGATTACTCTTTCCATACACCATTGACAATGCTAATTTTTAATATCTTTTGACAGTCCCTTTTCCATTGCATTTAAGCTGCACATTTTTAAGGCAAAGCCTACCATCCTAAATATTTCCTTGGTAGCTGCAGCTAGCAGCTTTCACAGAACAAAAGTTCCAAGCAATGTGCTTGATTAAACGTGTTTTTACTGAACTACTGATGATGTATAAAAAGTGATGTGGCAGATCTTGCTGAAGGCCTCAAGCTGCCAATCAATGGAAGAAGGTATATGTACCAGTCATTGTTTAGATATTCAATTATATATGCTACCAAGAGGGTGAAGAGTCTTATCAGAGTGTCCTATCTAATGGAAAGCAAAATAGGTTACATGCCAGGATCAGCAGGTGGTGGATATATGTCACATTGTTCCCATGAAACTGTCTCTTACAGATGTGTGTTTGATGTTTCATCGTGAATAACAAGATTTTAGCACCGTTCCTCACTATCTGCTTCTGATTTTGTGGAGTTTTATTAAATTCAGATCAGCAAGGTAGGGTAGCAGTGAGGAATTTGAACCTTGCACATGCCTGTACCAGATGCTGCAAGCATCTGTACATTCTGTACCACTAGCTACAGAAGGGTGTTTCATTTTTCCAGAGCAGAAAGTGGTAGTCATGGCAGTAGCAATACTGTCAAGCCAAAGATGAAGCTTTCTTAGCTTTTCTGCCTCTGCCAGAGACTAAAGAGGCTGGAGAAGAGTATGGGAATAGAGCTCACATTTATGGTACTTCTACCTAATATTTTCCCATCCTCCAGCTTTCTGAATCATATGAGGTTTCTGTATGTTCAAGAAAACACTTAATCTGTGCATTTGCTGTAGCTACACATTGTTTCATGTAAAATTTTAGCATCCACAGCATCTGCATCCTGCAGGGAGCAGATCTGCAGTGTGACAAAGCACATCCATTGGTTTGCTCAGAACTTGGATCCTATGAGGTTCATTTAGTGCTTTACAGGATGGAAGAGAAAGCAATCCCTCTATGTCATACCATGGTTTTATAGACCTCGATCATATTCATTCTCAAATGTCTCTTTTCCAAACTGAAAAGTCCCAGTTGACTACTGTTAGTGGATGTGCTGTTGGCTGAGGAAATTGGCAGCCCTAGCCTTTGTAAACCCACTAAGACTTGGTCGTTCCCAGGCTGCAGGAGAGATCTCTTGCTTTCATTCACAAAACACTGCATTTTGCAGCTGTGTTGGTAGGTCTCTGTGCCTCTCAGTCATCTTTACCATAGCTCCTGGATCCAGCCTCAGTGCTGGAAGCAAAGAATAAAACCTTATACACTTAATTATTCATAGGTCACTTAAGTGGGCATAAATTATTCAGAGCTGGAATTGGTCCAACACAGAAGATTTTAACATAGCTTGTCTCACAAAAAAAAAAAAAAAAAGTACCGTAGGAATTTTTACTGGTCTTGACGACTCAAAAACGTGCAACTTCGGTGTCCCACCTACCAGCATAATGCTTCCTAGGAGCAAGCTGAGACACTGGATCAGGCCTCGTGAATCACCAACACTCAGAAACATCCTGAGGACTCCTAAACCAAATGTTAACTGCATTTGACCCTGCATGGTTTGTACAAGATGAAATCCTGATTTCGCATGGCTAGAGCAGATCAGTAACATTCTTCATTAGTTTACTGGCGCCTCCTTGAATTTGGAGTCGTGCCCAGCTGTATCAAGTCCCCAGAACTATTTGTTCAAACTGGTGGAGGTTTTGTCTTTTTAAACCATTAATCACTAAATTGTGTAAAGTAGAGTGGGAGACAGAGTGAGAGCAGCATATAGCCACAGACATAATAAATAGTTTACTAGGGATATTAAATTGTCACATGTATAACTTGCTAGTTATTTATCTTTAGTACACACCAACTAAAGTGGACTAAAGTACATTTGCTGACAAGATTTGTGTGCCACCAGGAAAACATTTTATGGAGCTACCACAATAGTCCAGATATTGTACTAAGAATAATAATGACCATACTAACAGTACCTGAATGAACTCCTCTCAGTCAGACAACAATTTTAGGTGTGTGGATGGAAAAGGTAACAAATTTGCCTCATCAGGAAAAATATGAAAGCCAATTAAAATATTTTTTCCTTTGCAAAGAGTGTGATTTGGCAGTTAATTTTGTAAATGTTCTTTAACTGAAACAAAAATGTTTTCCATTAAAATATTAATTCTTTTGCTCTTCAGTTGCGTAAGACAAGCCTGAGACAAGCATTTTATTGCTGAAGTCTGTTTAAATTTATCTTGTGACTAATTGGGCTTTGATTAAAGTACAATAAAACATTAAGTGTCTGCAGGCTGAGTCCAATGATTACTTTTCCTTCTTCTCAAAAGACAGATGGCTTTGGAGCCTATATGACCCAACATTTCAGAGTTCTTTAGTCTAAGGAACTACTGGTACTGCAGTACTTACAATTTGTGGTTGCTTGCAGTGTGTAGCAATTTGCGGTTACTCGCAGAAGAAAACCACCACATAATGTACCATAATGCTGTGCTATCTTTATTAAAAAAAACCCTATGATTTTATTAGCTTGTAGAAACAGCAAATCTTTACTCTCTGGATGGGAGCTGGGATCCCATGTCTCCAAGACTGTTTGTGAAGTATTCAAAATGTCTCTTGCTCTAAGCATCTGCCATAAGATCTGTGACTAAGCCCCTGACGTAATGTTGATGGCAATTTATATTCTGCTTGCAGTTACCATAAGCTGAAGAGTGTTTATGCTGGTTTCCTACCATTTTATACCATTGAGCATAAAGAAAAAAAGATCTAAATATCGTCAACCTGCTTGTATGTTAATACAAATAAGTATTTATTTCTTCTACTCCTTCCTTAACCTCACTGACATAAAACTGAAGTGTCCCTACTGGAGGAGCTGGCCTCAGGGTCAATATAGAGTTGAGGATAATGCTTGTCTTCCTCCTGTGTTTTTTATACCTTTTTTTTACACTTTGATTTATTTTTATGACATTCTCATGGGTCTGCTGGTGTGCCAGTAGGAAGATTGTACGTGACCAATTCAAATGCAGTTGTCACCACATCTGCCCACTGTTGCTGTCCATCTGCACTGGATTTTCAGATGTGGTGCTGTCCTAAAAGCTCAGACATACAGAAAAAAATTTCTGGCCCAAAACCTGCAGCCGTGCAAATGTGAATTTATCCCCTAGCATTGAAAGGAGAAATTAAAAATTTACATGCAGAATCAGAATTTTTCTTCCTCTTTTCTCTGTTTCTTTACTAGAAAAAAAAATGAATTCAAAATACACACTGAAAGGCCTTCTATGCTATTGAGAAAATATGGCGTGATATAGTTTCATGTCTATGTAACAGCAGCTTTTATGGAATTCTGTTGAGTTTACAAGACATATTTGTCTACCTGCCAGCTCTGCAGGCTCCTGATCATCTTGAAATCCCAGCTGAATTCTCCTTGATTTCATTGTCACCATAATTTTTCACCAGCTAAACTGTGTCTTGTGTTGTATTTATTCAAGCACACGTTCTTCAGATTCTGTTTCTAGTTAATCTTTTTCATTCCCTGTCTTCCAGAGACTGTCTGGAGAGACAGGATTATGGTCTTGGATTTGGAATATATTGATACATGAGGTAAAACAGAAAATGGTTCATTATGCAGAACAGTAAAACATATCGACACATGATACAGAGCAGTCTTACCCATTCTTCCTTAATGGATGTGGCTTTGCAGTACTTAGAAGGGGTAGAAATAAGAATAAATATCTACTTCAGGAAGAAACAATTATGACTCTTAATATCATCAGAAATATATTAATTTTACAGATCTGCTTTCCAGAGCAGGAACTGACTCTTATTATGTGCTTGACTTGACATCATGTATAATTTAGAGGTTAAAGTAGGGTGGTACATAGGATGGGTAGCATAGGACTGAAGAGGCTTAAAGTCTCTCCTTTGCTGTAATTTCACTTAAGCAAGTCACTTAAACTCTTTGTGATTCACCTCTCTGCTTCTCAAAAATGTTATGCAAACAAACACAAGCAATATTTAAGGTAAACACATCTTAAATGGATTGCAATAACTAGGTTTGCTAATCTTGTTATACATCTATATAATGACAAATAATGTTTGTTCTGTTGAGTTTTCCAGAAGGACCTGTTAAAAGCATAGCGATGATCACACACAAATTGTGAAATTCATTAATCCAGTGTTTTGAAGCTGTTTCTCCTGAAAGTGTTTTCTTCCAGCCAGCAGGTGGGTATTGTGATTTTTCTTAAGATACAGGATGTCACTTCTCAAAGCCTATAGATTATTTTTGGGCCCTGTGTGCAGTAAGTTATGCTAGGTGGTTCATTTAAAAGCAAGGGACATTGCATGGTATCTTAAGTGGTATGTTTCCTGAAACCTCAGCCTTTTGGAAATACCTCAAGGGGTGATCAGTTTGTGTTGTTCAGCGTTGGCGGATGTTGCCTAATCATTTCAGACGAGTCATATCACAGCAATAACACAGAAAGTTAAGAATAGCAGTCTGCCTGTACTTAACATTGACTTGCACTAACAGTGCCATTAAACCTGCCAACATTTGCACAAGTTTTTAAATGCATGTGCCAGGGGATCCTGCAGCTCCTCCTTGAGCGGCATGAAGTTCTCCTTAGTGGAACAAACAGAGCAGTCTGTCAGGAAAATAGGGTATGGCATGTGCCCACACCTTGCTGACTGTCCCCTACACTTTGCACTCCCTGTGTTTGAACACAATGAATATGACATAGTCTGAGTCCTGGTTGATCAGCAGTCTGAAATCTCTTGATGCAACCAATATTTTTGTAGGTTTAGTTTACTTGTTGAAGTTATCCCTTGAAGGACTGTGGTGAGGAGCAAAGAAGAGTGTGAAGCCTGTGGTGTGTGCTGAGGTATTACTATGCAACATTAATGCAATCTCCCTTTTCCCCGCCTTGCAGCCTGACTTTTCTGGTGGTTCATGAACAGATCTCAGACCTTTCAGAAATGAAAGGGGGAAAAAAAAACCCAAAAGAAAAAAAACCCGAAAAAGAGAGAGAGAAGAAAAAAGAACATGAATCAGACATAACTCCATCAGTAAAAGAATACCAAATAATGCCTAAAGAATAACATTCCACACAACTTGAACACCCATGTACATTTCTTAGATGAGACCCTCACACATACATCCCCCTCACTGCTCTAGAAATTTTGGCCAGTGGCCTGCAACAACCCACACCCATGTATTATTCACAAGATGACTCTTCTAGCTGTAAGGTGGTAAGGATGTCTCGGGGCCACCAGCGATGAAGCTTCAGGCCTTCATCACCACAGGCTCCAGAAAGTTTTCAGCAGCACAGTAAGAGCTGAAAGGCTGTCAGCAGCTTAGCTCAACAATTTCCAGAGAGTGCGACTGCTTCAGTGTGCATCCAGTGATGCATGCTGCTGACTGAAGGCTTCACATCCTGGCCCTCAACTGTTCAGCTGCCATTTCCCTGAGCTGGTCATGTTAGTGCTATCATAAACACGAATACTATATCATTCTCTGGCACTCTCCAGAGAGTCTGTAAGTCTCATTTACCTCCTGGCTTATACTGTGTTATACATGGACAAATTATTTCAGATAGGAACCATCACTTGTGCAACATCTATCCCTGCAGTGTCTTGCTCCATGGCTGAATTTCCTGGTCACTGTGCTAAGGTGAAAAACAGCTCACCCATTTTTCATCTATTCCTTTCAGAGATCAGTTCTGCTTCTATCAGGGAGAAGAGCCAGCAAAGATCATTGCCCTTTATGTGTACTTTCTCCTCTGCTTTCTTCTACTGAACCTGTCTTATGTCCACCTCATCACCTGCATGCCTTGTTCTTAAGACTCCTAAGCCTCTTTGAGAGGAGACATCCAGAATTTGACAGGTACACTGTGCTTTCACAGAATCAAAAGAAGGCTGAGATTGGAAGGGACCTCTTGACCTCATCTGTCCCTCTCTTGAAAATGGGGCCTTTGGCTCAGTCGTCCAGGGCCCTGTCAAGCCAAATCTGGAGTATTCCCAGTGAAGGAGATTCTACCACTTCTCTGAGCAGCCATTTCTAATGCTGAATTTTTCTCACAGTGAATATTTTGTTTGTTATCTCTAGATGGCATTTCCCCTCTAGTGACTTCTGCCCATTGCCTCTTGTCCTGTTGCTGTGCATCCCTGTGAAGACAATACTTCTCTGTACCTCTGCCTACCTCTCTAAAACTACTTTTTGAGTGTTAGGGGACTGTGATTAGATTCCCCATGGGCCTACTCTTGTCTGAAAAACTCAGCTCCTTCAACCTTTCCTTCTGCATCAAGTTCTCCAACACTCTAATCATTGGTGATTATCATCTTCCAGGCTGCCTCCGATTTTTCAATGTCTCTTTTGAACAAAAGAGAAAGCAAGACTGGGTGAAATAGTCCTGGTGTGGCCTGACAAGTGCCAAGTAGAGAGGAATAATCACATCTCTTGGTTTGCTGGCTGTACTCTTGCTGATGCAGACCAGGACACAGTTTGCTGCCTTTGCTGCCGGGGCAGGCTGCTGGCCTATGCTCAGCTCGCTGTCTGCCCAGACCCCAGGGCCTTTTCAGCAGAGCTGTTCCACAGCCAACTAGTCCCCAGTCTGTACTGCTGCTTGGGATTATTCCATCCCAGCTGCAGGACTTTACATTTGTCTTCATTAAACCTCAAACATTTATTGTTTTAACCTCATATTAAACAGCAATCTTGTTGGCTCAGTCTTCCAGCCTGTTGAGGTCTCCGTGTGTGGTGGCTCATCTCCTTCCAGCATATCTCTTTTCCTGGTTTGGTGTCATCTGCAAACTTGGTGTGGGCATTCAGTGCCAATCCAGATAATTGAAAAATATCTTGAATAGTATGTGACTGGCTGTTGGTTCGATTTTGAGCCATTAATTAACCATAACATTTTGAGCTTTTAGCTCGGTTTCCATCCATCTTGTTTTGAACTATTTGGATTTCAAGAGAGATCAATGGTGTCAGTGTAGATCTATGGGCTGAAGAGTCCATTAGACAAGGCAGATTGAACTTTCACGTCAGAAAAGACAACTGTGAAAAAAAGTAAATTTAGAGGGGGACACGTTGAAGTGCTAAAGAAGAGGAGAAGATGGAGAGAGGGGAAGCAGTCCTGAAAGCAGGAGCTGGAAACAGTATGTGGTTTTGATCTTGAAGGACAAAAGCTGGCAATAGAGAGAAAAAACTTTGCAGGAGTGAAGAGCTGGGTGGCTGTAAGTGTTTAAGGTCCTTTGTAAGAGAGAGAGAGGTCTTTGAGAGGCAGCAAACAGAAGGAAAGCAGTGAACAGATGAGAGTATGAAAATTAAGGAAAAAGGTTGAAAGACTAGAGAAAGGAAAGAAAATTAACATTAAAGAGAGAAATGAAAAGGCTCAGTTGGTGAAACTGAAAGTGATAGGGCAGTACTAAGAGTCATCAAATGAAGAAGACTGATTAAATGGAAAAAGTAATACACCCAAGCTGTAAACCTATGATATCATTCAAGTATTCTACTGCTTTATCATGGTGCAGTATTATCAGGCTAATTCTTGAAGTTCAAAACTGTCATATAAACCCATGTAACTCTCCCGAGTTGTTCCTAGAAAGGTTATAATTTTGTATTTTTTCTTGGTATTTGTGGAGATTTTATTTTGGCACCCATCTTTGTGATGTTCCAATGACAAACGGAGCAGCTTGCCACGTAAATGCACCCATTTCTCATCAAAACCTCTTTTTGAGCCCCCTGTGTTTCCTGTACTGTAGTAAATGCTAAAATTTTCAGCTGGAGCCCACAGTACTGTTGGTATAAAACATAACAGGGTGTGATCATAGATTTTTGGCTTAATCTAGCTCCCAGTGAAGTTATTGGAAGATTTGCCATTGACGTCAATGGGAAGAGAATTGGGCCCATGATAGGAACTACAGTAGTAATAACAATGCATTTGACTTATATAGTCCTCTCTCTGCTTGCCAGAGGCCTTTGGGCACTGCATGTAAATGAATACAAAACAATAAAAGAGATTAAAATGTCTCTGATTCCTTCAGGATTAGAACAGACAAACAGTGAAAATCAAAGTATGCCTATATATGGGCCACTTCTTATGCAATGGTTCTAACTGTGTCATCACACAGTTTATGGCAGGTCATCACATACTGGATCTCCGCAGAGCTGTTGTGGATTGATCCGTGAAACCACTGCCTGCTTAGAATTTTCTTAGCAGGCAAATAAGCACAAAAAATGGATATTGATAAAAGAGAATATTTTTAGGCTTGCAAATCAGCCAGTATCGGTCAAATTCTTGGCCCCAGCCATGTGCTGCTGAGTAGTGTCAGATGCTCACACATACACAAATTGACATTTACAAGGCATGCTGCGCCTAGTGCCAAGTTCAGAAATAAATTGCCTCTTTTGATAGGTTCACCAGAGCCTCCTAAGTACACTAGAGCCTCCTAAGATTCATTTATTGTTTGCTACTGGAAGGACTAGAATGCTCCTGGACACAGAATGAAAATCTATTCAGTGCAGCATAAGGGAAACTACATAAACTGAAGTACAATAACCGTGAAGCTGCAGTTTCATAGGGTAACTTACTTGGCACGCTGAATGTGGATGATTATGTACTTGGCTGTCATTAATGGCGATGTGGGCTGCGTAATTAACTCCATGTGTATACTGCTGAAAACCTACTCCAATAAATACCAATGCCACTTACCTGGGGAGGATAGAGGTGGCTGGGTCTGACCCCTGGAGCTTTGCTTGTAAAGGGCACAGTCCTGAAAGGATTTCCTTCAGCTGCATGGAAGTGATGTTGACTATGGTGGATCTCCCCAAGAACACGTAGTATTTTGGTGCTGGGGAAAGCAAGATCCTAATTTTGCCTCTTTTCTTGTCCAGAGCCAATCTGAGATTGAGTTCTGCAAGTCCATGTGAGGCAAAATCTGTACACATTCATAGTACAAAAAAGAGAGGATAGCCTCACCTGGTCAGATGATTCATTAATCAAAAATCTGGCACATCGTCCCTTAGACTGACCAAGTACAGTTCATGGTGTCTCAAAGGAAACATAATTCACTTAGATAATTGTGCAACACTGTACAATAATTAGACATGACAAGTATTAGACACTGCAGCCATCAGCTTACTTCTCAGAGCTTGCAAAGCCTATCTAAACATTTTCATGAAGCCCTGAGAGTCAGCATTTGCCAAACTCAGATTTACCAGGATTTGTCCTCTTCCTTGGACTGTTTTGCCTCCTGGAGAAGGTACAGGCACTGACTTTGCTGACAAGGCCAGTTCTCAATAGCATTATCTTTTTGTAGATAATTATAGTATGGTTTTGGACATTTAAAAATGACTATCTCTACCACATAGTGCTGTAATATTTGTCAAGGGAGCTGAAGAAGACAAAGCTTTACCACAAACTGGCCTAGTTAGGAAAGATGGTGCTTGTGGTGAGAAGTCCTGTTCCCTGTTATGGTAACTGAAAACAGTGGAAGAGAAAGACAAGCAGTAGCCTTTTTTGTAGTCATCATTGTGAAAAAGAGCTTGTGTGTCTGCCAGCTTGTCTGGTTTTTCAGACCTTCGAAGGTCTGGAGTTGCTGTGGTGCTGCCACTAGCAGTAATCGTGATGCTGTCATGGTATCCCCTAAGTGAGGGAAGGTTTCTATGGAGCAGCATGGTCCTTTGTTGGACTAGTTCATACAGATGAGAAAAACTGGACAAACTTTGTGGCCCACAAGCCCATTTTGGCTCAGAAGAGTCTCACTTAGGGTGCCTCATAGCTTGCCTGTTTATTCCAGTTTTACCAGCTGGTCTAATAATAGGTATTACCTCACCCTGAAAACCTTGCTATGCTTACATCCGTAGGTTCTAGCAGCTACAATAATATTTTAAGAGTATTTATCCCTTTTAAAACTGACTTATGTAGTTTCAAGCTCAAGTATGATGTATTGTGTGCTTGACTTGGTCTTGGCTTCAGCAGTGCCAGTGCTGACGGCGGTGGCTGGTACGGCTGCTCTGGTTTTAAAGAATTTTAGGGATCTCAATACACATGATACATACATCCCTAAACTTGGTTAATGTCTCAAGAATTTCTTGTAACCATAGTTAATGATGAGCTGATGCCATCTGCAGTTATTTGATACTTCTGGATACAGTGAACTATGAAGGCCTGCGGGGAGGATTTGTGTAACAATGTACCTGTGTGCCAGCTGCTGTTATGGGAACCAAATGGTCCTGAAATTAGTTATTAATTACATTGTCACTGTTCAGAATTATTTTCTGTGGTTGTTACCAGCCATGAAATGTGTTGACTTGACAGACTGGAAGACTGAACACTTCCCATCTACACGGGCCTCTGTGTTGCAAACGCTACCAACTGCCTCCCAATAGCAACGGGCAAATCTCTCAGTCTTTAGATAATGCTTGTATTTTAAGGGCCTATTATCAAGACAAATGTGAAATAAGAAATGGAATGAGCTGGTCCTCTTCCCTTTGTTATACTTGGTTTTAAAGGCAGTGGAAAAACAAGTGCCCGACAGGCATGGTCTCAGGTAAGGTAGAAAGTGAAGGGCAGAGCAGGGAGAGCTCAGGCAGATGCAGTACCCCTCTCACCCCCACCTCTGTTTTTAAATACTCTGCTTTTAACTATTTCCCCCCTTTCAAGGCTGGAGGGTTGCTTGTGAGAAAAAGAAGGGAATATGTTGTGGGAGCATTTTTCCCACCCTTTGCCCTTCCTGTGAGAGGGCTTTGAACATTTTAGAGACAGAGTTAATTTAATGTGCAAAGAAGCTGAGAAATTACTTGGGAGCAGCATGTTAGGAGGATGGGAACAGCCTGAGGCTTGGAGATGTGAACTCCCACTCTTGCCTATTGATGCCTTAGTAACTGTAACCAAATAGTTCCCAGTCCGTTTTTATTAGAAGGCTTTATGTCTTTTGGGATAAATATTAAACTCTACAATTTGGTGTGAATGTCAGCTGTTGATGAAAAGCAGATCCCAGCTGAGACAGCAAGGACATTGCATCCAGGCTGTGTCTGAGGTACATAGGCAGAGCTGTGTAGGAGAGGCTCGTCTGCCTTTACTGCTCAAGTCCAGCTTGGGCTGCTGCTTCTCTGTAATTTCAGCTGAAGTAATTTGAACTACTTGGGCCTGTGGCTCCATTCTGCCCTCAGAAATACCTCTCTTAACAAGGTGACATTAATTCCTCCCTTTGTATTCTCTCACATTAAAAATAAAGAGGAAAAAAATCTGACTTTTACTCTCAGAGTGTTCTGCTTGTGACCCTTGTCACCAGGAGACTACACCCACACCTGGCTTCTAGCTCCCGGGCATGGGGGATGCCTGAGCAGCTACAATGGATGTATTTCCCTGGGGGTCAGGCTTACAAGGTCTTGCAAGTGCTGTTGGAATGTTTGTCCCTTAGTTCAGAGCAGTCACCCAAGTGCCCTGGGTTAGAAGACAGGTCTTTCTCAGCTCCCTCTTCGTCCTCCATGGAGAAGAAGGGAGATGGTGACTCTGGATACTTCACAGCTTTAGGTATGCTCTTGTTTTGAATTGTTCTCTGGAGGAGCCTTTCCTAAAGTACACAGTATTATGATATTAGCAACTGTGAACCATTTGTAAGAGGGAGGCCAAGTTTTTCTCCATTTCTGTAAGAGTTCATACCGCAGATACAGGGGACATTCAGCACTGTTCAAGTGTCGGTGCAGAGCTGTAACTTGACTCTATGGCCCTGAAAACTGTTTTTTGTTTTTTGTCTTTTTTTTTTTTTTTTTTCCCATGGAGCCATGAAAAGCAAGGAGATGAGGACGATTGGCTTTTCTTCTGGCAGGTTTTGTCTTCCTTACTTTTCATTTTATGTTGGGTTTGTGTGTGTGTGAGGAAAAGCCATTTTTTTTGGTAGTGGGGGAAGGGCGACCTTATGAGAGCAGAAAGCTCAGACTCCCCAGCCCAGGCTGGGCCAATGGGCACTAGAGAAACGCCTCTGCAAATCCGTATTTGTGAGGGGAAGGACTGTCCTAAAAAGAAGAAGATGGGGTACCTGGAGGAGAAACGGTTGACCAAACAAAAAATGACCGTCAGCCTAAACAAAGAGAGACAGACAGAGAGAGAGTTTTGTTGCTAGAAAGAAGGATAAAGATCCACACCCAGTTCAACCTCATGGAGTAGGAGAAGACAAAGGAAGTCCCATGCAGCTCATGGAGATTCAACGGCAGAGCAGAGACCCA
>NW_010321705.1:0-215 GCF_000700745.2 Antrostomus carolinensis
CACCCACCCCCACCTAACCACAGGGACACTGGTCAAAGCAGGAGAAGACTTGGGTGTCCATGTGTCACCCCCCCAACAAGGGACCTAGATGTCCAAGCCAATTAATTAACCCAGAAGATGATTTTATTGGTGGTTCTCTTGGTGGTGGGTCACCAACCATGTCCTGGCAAGTCAACCATGGTGCTGGTGGCCACATCCTTGGTGTCCCCAGGGTG
>NW_010321706.1:0-4007 GCF_000700745.2 Antrostomus carolinensis
GCGGCTGGCCCGGGCACCCCGCACACAGATGCCTTGCGCACCCCTGGGCAAGGGGCTGGCTCTGCCGGGCTGCGGGGAGCTTGGCCGAGATGTCCCGCGGGACCCATGTTCCACCTGCGGGAGAAGAAGAGGGTTGTGATGTGGAGGTGTTCGCTGGGAAGTCTTAGGCAGCGGAGTTTGCCAGCACCGGGTCACGTACCCAACGAAAAACGTTTTGCTGCAGAGCCCGGAGGCTCTGGGTGTCACTGGGCACTGTCCGGCTTTGATGCTCCCCCAGCTTAGCCCTGGACTGGCATTTCTCTGAAACTGCACAGTAGGACAAATTTTAGTGAGAAAAGCCAACGTATTTAAACTTAAGCTTACAAGTTCAGCTTGTAAATCCATCTTTAGGCACTTAAACAGATAACCCATCTTTCCAGAAAGCCAGCGTTCTTCAAGAGTAACTTCTGCAAAGGAGGCTGTGTAATGAGCTGCTTAGATATGTCCTAACATTTAGCAGCCAGATTTGAAAACTCTGGGCGCGATATTGTTCTGAAAGAGTGACTCAACCTACTCAGTTACAGTATTGTTTTGAAGAGTGTTCCTAATTCTGAAGTACTTTCTAACATCCAGCCTTCTTAGGTTAAATTTCTTAGGACCCCAAGCTTACTTGTAAAAAGAGGAATTTTTTTTCTAACTGTTACAATGGAAGTGACCTACATGGATTCAGTGTGAGATCTGTGGGCTGGGGTAAAGATTTCAAAGCTGTTCCTGGAGTTGATTTTGTGGAGCAGGGATTGTCTGTCTCTGTGTTTGTACAAGTGCTAAGCACTCAGATGGTATTCAATAAATAATGAAGAGCATGGGCTTCTGATTGTGTATTTTGTTTTGAGAAAGAAAGAAGAGGAGACCCTGTTCCCCAGGAGGGGGTTTTATACCCTTCTCACAGCTCAGCTATGAAATCCAGAGAGCCAGACCTGCCAGGACGCCAGAGGTGTTCTGTAAAACTCTGTGATCTGAGATGTAAAAGTCGAAATGGGAGGTTTGAAGTTAGAGAGTAAAGCGAGGAGGTGTAATTACAGGGTTGGACTCCCCGGCTCATCTGCTTGGAATTACAGAGCAGAGCTGAACCCCAGCTGGAGCAGGAAACGAATCAGGGCCAGTGATCAGATCAAAACAGCAGCTGCCAAAAGAGGATGAAGGAGGAAAATAATCTATTTCTTGCATCTGCAGTTATATTTCACCAAATAACATAAACCTAAGTTCTTGTAGAAAGAGGTAACTTGTATGTAAAGGTACACACCTTGGTAATATAGTAGTGCACAGCTTGGATCTGAGCTTCAAGCATGGGGAAACTGCTGCCCTCTTTACAACTTGAAAATTGTATCAGTGGCATGTAATGCACTGAAATGTAGCCAGTCTTAAATGTGTTAACCCTGTTGGCTTTAGCTTGGCCTAGAGCTTTTCCCTCTGTACCATAGAGTCAATAGGAACGTCCCTCAGTCAGCAGCGAGCACGGGCTGCTAATATATAAGAAAAACCAGCATTCCCAGGGGATCGCAGTGTTAAGCCTCTTTACAGGACGTGATGTTTTCTTTTGCATTTCTATTGCATGTGGCAATTCAAGAGTTAAAAGCGAGTGAGTGTGGGTGGGTAGTTGAGGATTTTTAGGGCTTAAAGCTTTATAACAGAAGTCAATGTGTCCTGTAAGGCTGAAGCTTCTGTTTTCTTTACGTTAAGAAATACGTACTTTAACATCACTGAATTGAAATTTGGAAAAACTTGTCTTCATTAATCAAAATAAAACCTGTACAATGTCAGGGGGAAAAAAAAAATAAGGTTTGCAGCTGGAAGTTGTCCATTATCACTGTTTTCTTTGCTTAGACAAAAAGCCACAGAAGTTTCAGATGTCAAACGCTAAGATCATTCAGCTCCAGAAAACCTGATTAATAAGAGCTATGTTCAAGTGGATTCAAAACAAATTGGGTTGATTTCTTTTGTAAATGTAAACTTTTTTTTTTACAAATGCAGTTGCTGAGAAGAAACTTTAGTGTATTTCTGATTATGTTACTGTTAGACTAATAAATTAGAAACTTTTAAGTAAAACAATTTGTTGATAACATCATGGAAATAGTACTAATAAAGATGATGAAGACAGAACTGCTAGGCTTCTCAAAGCAAAGCTGTTTATGCTTTTAAAAATTCTCTGGCAATATTGCTTAAATTAGAAGTGTTTTATTTCAAAACCTGTTCAGGAAAATAATAAGCAAATGTATCAGAAGATATAAATACCTGTATCCATAAAATGGATAAATTTTGTACTCCATCCTAGAGGCATATGTGATCTGTTCCCACAGTAAAATACTTCATCTGGAAATCTGAAAGACAACAAAGAGAAAAAGAGGAAAAGACCCACTGCTTAATGTAAGACTTGCAGAGTTTGCAGAGGGAGTTAGAAGATGGACTCAGTTTTATTCACAGTTTCATCAATGTAAATTCTGTTTCTCTCATCTCTGCAGCTTGACTGTGGGCTAACAGTGATACAATGTAGTTGTCACGAACAGAAAGGGTGATTTTTGTCTGTAGGAGTTGGGCTGCCAGATGATGCAGCCCAAAACTAGTCTCAGCCATGCTGTAGGCAAATACCTGCAGTTATTCAAGGCAAGGCTAGTATTTTATTACTGACATGACACTTTAAGCAGGGCTGATAGAGGGTAGGATTATACATAGTGAGCTTGTTTAATGTTGTCTTTACTCAAACACAAGTCCCATCAGCATTGGGGGCAGTTCCACTTGAATAAATGCTGGTGCTGAGGTGTGGGTGGAAGACAGGGCAGAGGTCTGCAGGCTGCACAGCAGATGTCTCTGCCAGAGAGCAGATGTTCTCTTCAAAGAGGGCAAGACCAAACTACCATCACTATTGAGCTGCACTTACGGCCCAGTGCTGCACCCACTCACGCAAGTGGCAGAGTTCCCGCTGCCCTGAAGGGAGGGGAGCTTTAACCCTTCAGGGATTCATAAACGAGCCCGTGTTCCGGGCAGTGGCATTTCCCCTTGCATGGGTAGTAGCAGTCATTCCAATGAAGAGCCAAACTTCAACTTAGCAGAAGTTATTGACTGTGTAAGTGCTTGGCACTTGGTTTCCTGGCTTCTTCCAAGACAGGGCATTGAGTAAGGACTGAGCTGTAGGATAACAGAGGACCTCAGTGCTGGGCCAATCAGCCTTGGAGAAGCTTCTCTTTAGTGCTCCCATCCAGAGATACTTGAGATCTCTCTCTTTGTGATCTTCCATGCTCTGAAATGTTAATTTCCCTCCATCAGTGTACAGGTCTCTTTGAAAGCTGTACCTGGAAACTTTCTATGTACAAGAATGGTGACAGGTACACGTGAAAGGAAACTATTGTCCTGTCTGCTTCCATGACCATAAAACCCAGCTTTCCTTTCCCAACCCTTTTGTTTGTAGTAGCTAATTTAGGTCCCAATCCTGTGAGGACTCTTTGAAGTTCAAGTGCAGGGAAAACACTGGTAAACACAGACCGCAGCTTGGTAACAGGACATTATATTCTCCACGGCAATTACGTAAGTTTGCAGTGTAGCTAAAAGCCTGTCATGGACGTTATCTAACACTATCCCACATCAAGAAAGAGCATAATCTAAATGTCTATTTATTTAATTGTGCAGGGCAACTGCCCAGATAAGGAGAGCTATAAACTTAATCCAGCCAATTATTCTTTATCTCTTGTAAGTTTTTTCAAGTTTCAAATGAGTTCTAACTTGAAAAGAGTTTGCTGGAGAAATAAAGCACACATGTTAAAATGTTTCTATCAGAGATGAAGCCATCACATATTTTGAACTTGCAGTATCACTCAAGGTTGTTTTAATTAGTAATAAAATTGTACTCTTCTGGATTTACATTGCCATAAATGAAAGAAAAAGTGAAGTGGTTCCTGCTAAGCAATCCCAATCTAAATCCGGGTGTGAATCCTGCTTTCAGGTAACATTTATTCTCCCATTTAGCAAAGGGTAAA
>NW_010321706.1:4026-23441 GCF_000700745.2 Antrostomus carolinensis
TGCTGAACACCTAATAGCTTTGAGTCTGGTTTGGTGCGCTGCCCTTGGACGTGTTTCATAGAAACAGAATGATTTGGGTTGGGAGGGACCCTTTAAATTCATCTAGTCCAGTACCCCTGCAGTGAGCAGGGACATCTTCAACTAGATCATGTTTGGAGCCACGATTTACATTCTGTTAAAGGTGTTCATTAAACTGATTAAATCTAAACATAAGATTTAACATTATTAGCATTATACTTTTGCAGTCTGGCATAGCTGAGAAGAGAATTTGGCCAAGGTGTTTAGGCACGAATTGTTACAAGAATTTGTGTTCGAACACAACTCTACTTATCATTATCTGTGTTGCAATTGTACATTATTTGCATACTGTTTTTCAGAAAACTGAAACATTTATTCCAGCAGCTTGCAGTTTTTTGCAGAAATGTTGGCGGAAGGCTTTGTTATAGCCATTTTTGAAACATGTTTGGGTAACGGGCTGCCAACTGATTGCCCTTTTAAGATTTGTATTTTACTTGCAGCTATGCGCAGAAATCTTTGAAGAACTTGAAAGTAACCTATCTTCCTTTAACAATTGTTTTTATCTTGGATGGTTGTTCCCACATCAGATACAGGTTTATAGGTGAACCTGAGAACTTGAAATCCCCTGTCTGGTGTAGTGCGTGCTCCTATCCACGTCTTACTGGAGTGGCAGCTGTGAAGACCTCCACTTTCCCACTTAGATGGATGTTGCGTCTGCCTTGGTCAAGTGTGATCTGGGAAGGCCTGGGCAGGGATCCCCAGCTAGCTGTAGCACCCCTTATACTGTTTTCAATTAGTATGATGCTAAAGCTGTGATCTACACTTGCTAGGGCTTGATTATGAAAGAGAATTTGGATATCAACTTATCAGAAAATGCATTTCTTTTGTTTTGCTTTTCTAGCTGGCATTTCTGATAGATTCTGGAATTTTCCTTCTCCTTTTCGACTCCTCCTTCATGTAAACAGCCACCATGGGGTGGGTGTTGGGTGGTAGAATCTTACAGCCTCTGGTTGTGGTGTAGCTAAAGTGAAAACCAACCAGAGGCTTCACAGAATTATTGCAGTTAGTCTCATGCAAAGATTGTTTTTTGTTTGAAGTCTGCCACATTTTGGAGTGATAACATTGTGGATTTTAATTATTTCTTTATTTATTTTTAGAAAGCGGGTAAGATTCCTTTGTAACAAACAAAAATTTAAGTCAGAGCAAGTCTGCAATACTCTTCTTTGAGTCCAAGGTACTTGCATGGCTTGTCATGGAGGTACTGAAGCCTACCATCTCTCTGTGCTGTACAGAATAGCAGACTTGGATCTCTTTGAATTAAAGTAGTAGTCCGACTATGTTGCATCTAGGCTCCAAAGTGGGCTTTTAAAAAGCCATTAAATTCTTCTTGCAGTTTTGTGAAAGAGTATTTTAACCCTGAGCCATCCAGCAATGTCCCGCTTAACATGGCCAAATGGATCTTTCAGAATTATTGACATCCTCCATGCTGGACCTTGGTTTTGCAGAACAACTCCTTGTGCACTGCCCAGTGCACAAGGAGGAGGGCCACGGTGCTGTCGCCAAGCACCTGCTGTGAGGAAAAGCACAGGAGGACAGTGTTCAGTTTACTGCCCTGTGTGGGAAGCGTATCACCGGTCCTGGTGCATCTGCAGATGGTACAAGGGGAAGTTATGGCTCCTTCTTATGGTAGTCATATGTACAGGCGTATGTCAGTAAATATACAGGTGTTGACATGATTACTTGCTAAGGAAGGAGCCTGTGCTAAACTATTTCCTTGCCCCAGCAACACAAACATAGGTAAAGGTCCTATCGCTGCCTTTTAATTTTATACCATAATTTATATTCTGATATTCATGTCCTATTTATCTGATGTTGCCTAGCACATCTGTGTTTTCTGCATCCCTTCCTCTGTCTCTGCAGCCTTCATTATGTTCTCATGCCTGTCTTGATTACCTAAACTTGTTCCTGTCCTCATTTGTCACAGTTTGATGGACAGAGTCCCAAACAAATATCCTCCCTGCAGATACTGCTCTGTGGGGCTAAGGATGCAAATCTCCCTTCCAACCACTAGTTAACAGTTTGTCATTTCCAAGTTGTAGACAGAACTACATACATGTGACAGGGAGAGTTGGGACCCCACTGCTTTCGAGCTATATCAAAGAAAAGACACTGTATAATACCACAAAAAGTTAGACTCCTTTTCAAAAACCCCTTCTTTTCATTATTTCCTCAAGGGAATAATTGAGAATGTATAATGTGGTTACTGCATTTTCTCCTTTGATATGTGCATATATAAGATGGTATCCTCCCACAGAAGGATTTTTGCTTGGAGAAATTAAATGCCCGGGTATGTTTAAATCAATAAATCATTCATTTTTAAGTGCGCCTGTATTCATTAATCATATGACATGAGCTAGGCAAAATACAGCTGCTTAAAAGCGAATGGTATAATAAATATGCCTTGGAAATGGTCACTTGAACCATTTCAAAACCTCCTTTTGATGTCAGATTTCAAATGCTTAACAATTTCTAGTGGAAATGTAAATTTTCAAAGACTTTTTTATTGTGGGATAATTTGTCTTCAGGAGACATCCTGACAACTATGTTTCTGTTGAAAGAGTTAGTACTGATGGCTACAGCCTCTACTGGGTATCTGTCAGGAAGTGTTGCTTCTGACCCAAAAGATGCTCTGAGCCCAAGGACAGGAGCGGTCACTCCATTTCAGAATGAGGTGCCAGAGTAATGTCAGCTTTTTGAGAGTGTGAAGACTTAGAGATGGAGAAAAGTGTTAGAAGGCAAGCTGGCAGTCGCTAGCTGTGATTCATAATGGCAAAAATAAAGAGTGGGAAGTTCACTTGTACCTGTCTGAACTTCTTCTCCTGGCAGTGTGGAGGCCTGTGATATCTGCCCCATACCCACAAGTTTTGAGATAAACCAAAGTTTTCAAGAGTGTCAAGTACTGCTCCGGTGAGGTGAGCTGCAGACACGGAAGAGATGCTGGCTTCAGTCCAGGAGGCTGTACCCCTGTGTATAGGAAGCACTGCCTGTCCACAGATGCAGTCAGCTCAGGCAGAATGTCAGCCTGCCATGGCTGTACCATTTCTGAAGCAGCCGTACGGTTTCTGGCTGCAGAATGGGAGCTGTTTGGCATTACCATGATTGACTCTGCTCACCAATGTGGAAAACATAAAATGTTTTGGGTTGGAAGGGACATTTAAAAGTCATCTAGTCTACCCACACTGCAGTGAGCAGGGACATCTAACTAGATCAGGTTGCTCAGAGCCCCATCTAACCTGACCTTGAATATTTCCAAGGATGGGGCTTCTCTCTGGGAAACCTCTGCCAGTGTTTCACCACTCTCATTATAAAGAATTTCTTCCTTACATCTACTCTGAATCTCCCTTCTTTTAGTTTAAAACCATTGCCCCTTGTCCTATCACTACAGGCCCTGCTAAAATGTTTGTCCCCACCTTTCTTACAGGCCCCCTTTAAGTATTGAAAGGCTGCAATAAGATCTCTGGAGCCTTCTCTTCTCCAAGCTGAACAACCCCGACTCTCTCAGCCTTTCTTCATAGGAGAGTTGTTTGATCCCTCTGATTGTTTTTGTGGCCCTCCTCTGGACCTGCTCCAGCAGGTCCATGTCTTTCTTGTGCTGAGGGCTCCAGAACTGGACGCAGCACTCCAGGTGGGGTCTCACCAGAGCAGAATTGAGCAGCAGAATCACCTCCCTCAACCTGCTGGCCATGCTTCTCTTGATGCAGCCCAGGATATGGTTGTCTGAGAAGCCTTGACTTCCAAAAAGGGAGAAGTACTGAGCCTCTGAAAATTAGGCTCCTTTAAGGGCATCTCAGAAGGTGTGCTCAAATATCAAAGCATCCCTAGTATTTATTACCCTTTAGTAAGGCTATAAATTCTCATTCAGATGGAAGAATTATTTGTAACCTGCAACAAAGCTAACAGATTTTCCAGTAAAGACTTTGTGAGGTTGTATTCATTAATCTCATTAAATCTTCAGAACATTCAGTGGTGAACGCTGTTTACATTCAAGTATTTAGTGTATTTTTTTCTGATCATTCTTTACCCTGCCTACTGGATAAGTCCTTGCCTTTGTTCAGCTTAGGAATTGCTATTTTTAAGCAGTTGACATGTATTTATATTTTTAGCAATGCCATTTTCCCAGGTGCTACCCAGGTTTCTTCCGGAAGATCTAAGAACAGCCAACATAATGAATCACTGACACTGTTTTCTTTTTTCCAATAGGAAATGGCAAAGGTTTGAAACGGTGTCTACCTAAAAACAAATAACATGGATTTTCTTGCAGTTTCTGTAGCAATGCTGTGCGCTGCCCAAGCACATGTCTAAGCATTAGATGCGGCCTGGGGAATAAAGCATAGGGTCCTGTGTTTGGCAGCTCATTGCACCATGCACTGGTGATCCCCAACAGCCCAGTTCCCGACCCGGGCAGCCAAGAGGGCACCAGAAAAGATTGGGTCAACCCTAGACCCCACCCCTGGGAGCACATGTAGCAAGATATCCGTCTCCCAGGACGGCTGCCCCAACTTCCCAGGCACGCAACCGGCCCCTCCACCCCACCCTGTATTCGTTTTCTAGCCTGCTGGTTCTTAAATTGCTTCTGGCAAAGTAATACAGTTTCCAACCCATTATGTAAGGTTCATGTTTGTCACCTCTTAACCTCTATATGTGTGTTTTTCTTTTGATCCATGTTTTCCAACATATCTAAGAGCAGGCCGTGCCTAAAAGAGTAAAGATGCATTCTTTCTCAAGCTATGTATTCATTTTGTTCAATTAATATTGTGTTGAGAGAGTGCTGGTGGGTTTTGTATGTATACATTACTAGAAACCAAAATTACTGAGTGCTGGAGACAAAATTAGCTTTTGAAATTCCTTTTTCCCTTTAAAACAAAAATAGTAGAATCTGCCTTTAATTGACCACCTCAGTCATCACAGAGGCTTCCTGTGTGCAGAGGCTTTGCTTTTAATATCTGTTTTCCCTTGGCTTTAAACAGTAGTCTTTATTTGCAAGTTTATTATAGAAGCGTTCAAATTAGAGGTGGGCTGAAACCGCAGAGTTTATGTCCGGATCTGGATGCAACTTTCTAAAAGTTCCACAGTCCAAGTTTTTTATTTTCCTGACCAGAGATTACAGAGGTGTCTATAAAATTCAGGTTCAGAGACACAACTCCTGGATGTGGAAACACAACCTTCTCCCCAGTGTATTTTGTAAAGCAGATCTATTTAGTAGATTACTAGTGGGCTGATAGAGAGGAAGAGATTCCCATATTTTTTAATTTTTTTTTCAGATGAGAAAAGAAATGTAAACAGTAATTTCCCAGGCACATAACACTGCGAACAAGTGTCATTCAACACAAGATGTTCACAACCTTCTTTATCGTGTTGAAGCCCTTCTCAGCACTGTCTCCTGATAATTTATGCTTTTCTATCACAGGGCTGGGAGAAGGTTCTGCTCTTCTTCACTCGGACAGCAGGTCCCACCCTCGGTCTTTGGAGAAGAGTGCGTGGAGGGCTTTCAAGGAGTCACAGTGTCATCATATGCTGAAACACCTTCACAATGGAGCTCGGATCACTGTGCAGATGCCTCCCAATATTGAGGGACACTGGGTCTCTACTGGGTAAGGAAAGATAAAACAAGATGATTGATATATGGGGAAGAGAAGAGAAGAAGGAAGCAGAGAGAGAAGGATGAGTATTTCCACTTTAAACAGCAGGGGAAATACTTCCTTTAATATGGTGGTGCTCTAAATTCCAGATGCTTTCTCTATGTTTATGCATAAAAGGAGAAGAAACAGCATTATGTATGGTAGAATAGCATGCTATAAAGCTGTCTTGATGAATCAATTTATAGTTTGGATTTTAAACAGCATGCTGTGAAATAGCTTTAAATCTCTCTTTGAATAGGAAGGAGCCAAAGTTGCCAAAATGGATGCTTATTCAAACATAACATTGTACTACCTTTGACTACATGCGTTAGATCCATTGAATGGGTCCTTGTTTTCAGAGCGTGTGTCTAGCATAGGTTTTATTAGCAAAAGAAATTAGGAAGCTGTATTTCACCAGTTCTTTTACTCTCTATACATGATGACTTGTAATTCAGAGAGCTATTTTGCTCTCTGTGTCTCAGCAGGCAATATTCATATGCTTTTTTGAAGTGACTTGTAGGAGGAGAGACTGGGGCATTTTGACACCATTCACACCTTCAGAAAAAAACAAACAAACAAACAAACAAACAAAAACCCCCACAAAGAAAAAAACCACAAAACCTGAATATTTCATGGTTCAAATTCAAACCATGTAGGAGTTTTGCATTAACAGTCAGAAGTTTGCATTAATTGCCACCCCTGTTGAGAGTACAAAAGCTGAGGACATGATCCTGCATGTCTTCTACAAACCAGAGTTGGTGGAGCACCACTGAGAATCTTGTACAGCAGCTGTAGAAGCCAGTTCTTTGTACTGTTCTGTGGACGTTTGGCATTTCACTTTCTGATGTTATCAGTCCTTCTGCTAAATCTACCATGCAAAAGAGAAGAATAGATGTTTAATAAGCTGCTACTTTTTTTCAGAGGAGAACTGAGTCACATGGTGGTCCCCAGACAAAAAGGAAAAGCTTAACATGACTTAAAGTATTTAAACCTACAAAGATAAAGCCCTTAGATAAGATCACCATGAAGCGGTATATTAATAACAGTGTGACAGCAGGGGAAATTGTTGGTTAACTGGCAGGCCACAGATGCCAAGTTCCTATTTACTCCCACTTATGCCAGAGGGATGTTAGCACCCAAGTGTCTCTGTGGACCCATGCGGGTTTCCTCTGTCTTGTTACCTGTTGCGTACATGATGTGCTACCTTGCTAAAATTTTGTTTCCGTTACTTTCTGTCTTCCCACAGCTGTGAAGTTAGAGCAGGCCCAGAGTTCATCACAAGATCTTACAGGTTCTACCACAATAATACCTTTAAGGCCTATCAATTTTATTACGGTGGCAACCGCTGCACAAACCCTATCTACACATTAGTTATACGTGGCAAAATACGTCTCCGCCAAGCGTCCTGGATCATCCGAGGGGGTACTGAAGCTGATTATCAGCTGCGCAACATACAGATCATATGCCACAATGAAGCAATAGCCAAAAAACTGAGTGAGCTGGTGAACCATACATGTCCTGGATTTATACCGGAAGATAGTCCCTGGGAGCAGGATGTGAGCTACGATTTGCTGAGAGAAGAGAATGGCTGCGAATGCACCAAAGCTTTGAATTTTGCCATGCACGAACTCCAGCTGATCCGTGTGGAGAAGCAGTACCTGCACCACAATTTGGACCATCTTGTGGAGGAGCTGTTTCTCGGAGACATTCACACTGATGCTACTCAGAGGAGGTACTATCGGCCCTCTAGTTACCAACCTCCTCTTCAAAATGCAAAGGTACGTGTCTGGATATATGCTGTCTTTTTAAGATACTAGTGACAAAGCCCATGTTATTCAGCTCTCCTGAGTCAGTGTACTAGTGTAACCCAAAATGTAGATGTGCTTCTAAAATAAGAGGTGGATTGAAGCCTTACAGGTGATGCAGCCAATTAATAAAAGATCACAGAGCATATTTTGTGAGAATAGTAACTCTTCTGTGGTTTACAAGGCTGCATTGAATGTGCAAAAAGTAGTCTGATGAACTAAGGTCAATAAAGGCCACTCTGAAGATGGAATCAAAGACTTGTATGCAGAAATGGGAGTTGTTGTCTGAGACCGCAGCTGTAGTCTAGCAGCTGAGAAGGGAGAAAGTTTGATACAGGACTGAGAAAGGACAAGAGAAACAGGCATCAGTGGATGCTTGTGTAGCTACAGGAGTGCCAGGGAGAGAAGAAATCAAATTGTATCAGCATATGGAAGTTGGGTGATCCTGAAGAGAAAAGAGGAAATTGGAAGGTAGGCACATGAAAGGGGTAGCATGAAGGGAAAAAAAACTGATGAGCTGTGCAGGTCATGGATCCAGATGCAGGCACACACATTAATGAAATGAAAAACAGGTGAATTTTGAATGGGGCTCTAATTCCATTTGATAATTCAGTTTTCAAAGGGGCCTCAAAGTGCCCTCAGCTTCATTGGGAACTCATCCACCCATAGTAAGTTAAATAAAAATCAAACAGGAAGAGTAGACATTGATGGCCTATAGCAGGAGGGCTGTCTATAGATCTTTCCTGGTGACATTTCAAAGGCAGGCGGCAATTGGAACCACATTGCTGGCTGCCGCTGTGCTCCGGCTGGCTGCTGCCACAGCATCACGTCCAGCTAATGGGTTATCACCATTTTTAATCACCTCATTGCAACCAATTCAAAAATCAGCTACAGCTTATCAGCAATAGCAGGAAATAACAAGAGGGGAAGGGAGAGATTTTATCAGAGAATCACAGAATGTTAGGGATTGGAAGGGACCTCGAAAGCCTTGGCTTTCTCTTCCATTTGAAACTGTCCACCCTGGGTTGCATCTGCCTCCAGTGAACATACGACTTCAGTGGTTCAGGATCTTATGTGATCTGCCTTTAATAATTTTAATAACATGGCCTAGGGATAATTTTAATCCACAGTCAACTGTGTCTCTGTATGAAGCTGCTGTCATTTCTGTCATTCTTATGCTCTCTTCAAGTGACCAGGGACAAATTTGCATTTTCTTTTTAAACACATCTTCCCGAAATGGAGAGTTTCAGCAGCAGCAGATGAATGACAGCATGTTCCTCATCAACATTTTACTTTAATTAATTCAAACAAGCACATCAACTTTCTTTTTGCTTCTTTGGGATTGAGGTTTCTTACCTAAATCTCTTCATCGCAGGTATCGGTAGGTACAAATTATCTGACAACCTATCTGTTGTATCTCTTCTAGAAAATATGGTAGATCTTCTTCTGACCACATGAAACAGAGACAAAATCTTTATTTAATTTACTCTAGCTGATTATTTTTTCTGGTTAAATCTAGTCGTCTTGTTATGGGCTGATACACAATATAGTAAACGCTTACACTTCCACCTTGTAGTAATTTCATTACAGTCAGAATGATCAGGTGTCCTGTCAACTAGCTTTATAAAAATAAGATTTTTGTCCAGATCTGCTGTTAATTTAGGACACACTGGTAATTATTTTCCTGCTGGTCTCTTCTGCTACTGTAACATCACTTTTTCCCTCTAAAATATCCTGCCTCTAAAATATAATGCTCAAATTTAAGGGATCAGATTGCTCCAATCAGAAAGAGCCTGTGGTGTGGATCCCAGAGAAGGCTTCCGTATCATATGCTTACAAGAACTGGGAGAGAGGAAAAGCAAACAAGCCAACTGGTTATCCATTGGTATTCATGAAGTACAGTGCTTCCAAGTAAGATTTTTGGTAGCCAGGTCTTGGCAGAGGCTGAATCTCCAGGCTGAATTTATGACACTGGGAGCACATTCATAAGAGTGCTGTTGGCTACAAAGTGCTGTTACTATAGAAAGCACAGGTTAACCCTGAGTACACCAAAAGACATACAGATTCCAGCTCTCTGTGATGAAGCCGCTGTAGCTTAATAAATGAGGGCGCCAGGTCCTGCCTTGCAGGCCACTGCTTGAACTCCCAGTTTGGCCAGTTATGAGTTCTGGAGAGCTGCGATACCTTTGTTTCTTCTCCAACCATTTCCTGCAAGGCCCACGTGGCTCCCACAATGTCTACATACAGCATGTGGATTGCTGGGACAGCCATCTCTGCTGGAGCCTTCAACTGCAAAAGATGTGTAGGTTTAACACAAGTTTCAAGTGTGCAACAATGCAGCTTCTCTTTGTGTTTTTTGGTAGGTTCCTCTTGCTCGGATTTGATGTGAGATTTCTTTTTTCTCAAGAGAAGTTGGGCCTGCTGATACTAAACTGTCAGCGTGATACAAATAACAGCACCCCTAAAAAATGAACCTTTGCCTCAGCTGCCATGAAAGACTTCTGGCTGTTGGTTTGTACCCAACCGTGAAGTTCTCTGTACCAACAGGTTCACAACCCGTCTGTCTGACCTAGTGTTTGCCAAATGTAGGAAGAATAGTAACAGAGATGCTTTTTATTTTTTTTTAAAGTCCAGGCAAACGTGCCGCTGAAAGGTTATAACCCTTCTTCTTTGAACTCTTTTCCTTTTCTAATTTTTGCTCCACTGGGACCCAGCTGAAAATGAGTTTAAATGCTAAATTGAGTTTAAAACTACAAGTCACAGACTCCTCTGGAAACTGGACACCATGAATAAATAGAAACATTAAATCAAGTTGTTTTTTTAAGGTTTCTACAGTCATACCAAGAGGTTGAGGAGGCCAGGAAATTGCTTCTGAAGTGAATCAGGTGTATTGTGTGGAATCTTTCATTTAAGGCTTTTTTCATTTCCTTTTTATTTATTTTTATTTTAAACTTATAAAGGCCTGGCTAAAATAAGTTAAGAGGATTCACATTTTGAGTTAAATGTATAGTTAAGCCTCTATATAGAAGAAAGTTCCACCCAGCTCAGGAGTTTACACAGCCTGTAAGTTGGATGTGGTAGCCACATTCATTACTTATGTGGTTGAAATGAACGGTAATTAAAAGCAAATGATTGCTGGATATGTTAGGAATGCCAAAGCCACATGATCAGGACTTTAAACAAATAGAATTGGACCTTCTCCAGCTTCCTGCAGCGATTTCACCACAGGACGGTAAATCAAAAGGGCTGTCCAAAAACCAGACAGCTTTATGCTGCGCTACAAATCTGAATAAATTCACAGATTACCATATCTCAAGTGTTCATATAAAATCAGGGAGCTTTTAAAAATATATAGGATGTCATCTCTTAAGGCTTTATGTATTCTCTTAGATCAGAGCATACCTTAAACAAATTCCTCCTGTAAAATACATGGAAGTTCCTGAGTGCAGCTGATTAATAGGTCACTGTATAGGTTTATTTTAGCAGTCTCCTAACCTTGCTCAAGATATCAATTAGGACTTGCTGATGAACAGGGCTGAACGTCTTTGATGTCTCCTGATGTTGCAAGTTTATCAAGGAATTCAAGCTATTGCATGTACAGCTTCTTTAGCATGAGAGAGCACATGGGTGAAAAGGGCAGGAGGGGGGAACTGCTTGGCTATCATCACACATATTATACAAAATATTCCTGATTAGGACAGCACCAAGGAGCCTGACTGACTGGTCATAAAATTGCACCTGATTTACAAATGCATACAGGGACTTGTAGCATGAAGAAAAGCTTGAATGCAGTATTTGTTTGCTATGTGGAAGGACAGAAGATGTTTTCAGAGATATCTACTCTAAAACTACAGGAAATGTGTACAACAGCAATACTGGGACACTTATTTTGCATCTAATTACCTCAGCAATAGTGCTTTGTAAACAAAGAACTCTTTGTGCTATTTTATCATCTGACAGAGTTAACAGGATAGATCGGAGCAGGGCTGTGTGATGACCGGTCATTCTAGTTAGATCATTATTTAGGAGTAAGGCTGGAGTGGTCTGGAACATCACAAGAAGCTTAAAATGTGCTAGGATGACCTTCCTTCTGCCTTTGCCATGCTCAAACATTTGCTGACCACACACTTCCAATAAGACACTCTGTCTTGAAAATGCAATTCCAATGGATTGACTCTCAACTACTTTATTCACAGCTGGGAGCTGACTTCCAGCAGCAGCTGGCATTTGCAGCTAATACAGACTCAACGTATGGAGACTGGTGTTTGGGCTTTGCTTTAGCCAGGTGGTGGAAGAACAAAGTACACAAAGCTTCTTGTGCTTTTCAAAATTTGAGTCTTCATCTCTTTGAAACTCAGTGACTTCATCTATAGGGGAATGCTATGTATTTGAGGATGTCCCAGGGAAATGCAAGCATAAGTTAATAAATAGATGTTAAACACGTGAAGTGCCTCAGAGAAATACTCAAAACATTATCTCAACCAAAAAGTGTAATTTTGGAGGACAAAACTCTTTTGTTTGCCAGAGTAGTGCCACTAGACTTCTAGATTAAGCCAACACTTCAAAGGTTTCTTTTGTTCATTATTACGTGCAAAAGACTCTCAGTTAGAGAAATTATGAGGGGAGCAAAGAAAGAAGATTCAGAAGAATGTTCACATAGATTAATTCCAGGTTTATGAACAATAACAGTGCGTGTGATGCACTGCAGAGATAAGAAGAAGCAAACAGCTTCTATTTGAGGCAGGTCCTTGCCACGCTTGCCAGCGCTGTTGGCTGTGACCTTGCAGAAGAGTGCTCCTTTGAAGGTGCCACTCTACACTTACTGCCTACACCTGCATTAGGGCTAGGAAAGGGCTGAAGCAAAAGGTTGCTTTTCACTCTCTGTGTGACCTTCAAAAGCTAAACATTGCTTTTAAAACCCTACTCATCTTTGGTAACTACTGCTGTCTGTTCTGCAACTGCAGTAAAACCTGCACCAATACAAATAGAGTACCACGGATCAAAATGAACTACTTAGCCTAGCAAAATAAAACACAGACCTTCAGTTCAGCTCAACATATGTATCTAAACTACTGACACCTTCATTGTTGTTGGCATCGAACCATAATTGCTTCATCTTTCGCAAGGGGGGAGAGAGGACTCACTAGTAATGCTTCATGGTTCAGAGGCCTATATAAGTTGCTTTATAAAGGCATAAGAAACACATAAGGCAGCTTTGTTTTGGAATACTCTGTTCCTCAAGATGGACATTCAAGCTGCCCCTTTGGGTTTTCCAGGAATTTTTTTGTTGATACTCCCCAAAATATTCATGTCACTATAAATTAGTATAATTTTAATAGGACAGATGACATGCAAGCACATTCATCTGAGAAAAAAAAAAGGTTTTCTCTTTGTTCTTGTCTTTTGCCCAGGCTAACTTAGTTTATATCAGAAAAGAACAGCCAGACAACTTTTTCATTTCAAGTCAGTTGTGTTTATTTCAGTTTTATGCCAGGTTGTGCAACAGAATCAACATGTAGATCAGACAGTTGTGTAGTGCCTTTGGATTCCTCCACTATCGTCCCACTGCTCCACATGGCAGCAGTTAATAAAACCTGTTCCTCAATATCTTAAAATACATGGTATGCATTTGTAGATAAATCTGAACCTATTCTCATCCTCCTTCCTGCTTGCAGCTCCTCTGTTCCCCACCAAAAGAAATCTCAAACTGACAACCCTGCAAAGGAGTTACCACTCTCTCCAGCATTTCACTTGCTTCAAGATTTTTAATTAAAGTCTTAAATCTTTGTTATTCTTCATTCCCTTTGGCAGGCTGAATTATAACTGTCAACCATGCTTGTCAACTCCCCAGAGCCAGCCTAATGCACATTAGCCAACTCAGCTTCATATGAGGTCATGGAAAGCCTGCAAACTATCACTTTTGTGGTGGAGAGAGATTGTAGCCATTTGTTAAAGTGTTGTCTTGGTCTGCAGTTATCTGGAGCGGTGGAGGAGCAGAGCTTGATAGTATACTGAGCAATTCCTAAAAGTGTCCTTTCTGTGGACTAGGCTTGCTCACAATGTGAGGCAAAGCCATCCAACTTTTTTTGTTGACTTGTAAGTATTCCCTTGAATTTACGTTCTCCCAGGGGTTTCCATGTGTACTCATCCTGGGAGCCCTCAGTTACTAACACTAAAACCTGGCACCTGGTTTTCTCAGGTGATGAGGTTTAAAGCATCCTGACCAGGCATGCCTTGTTCCAGTCTGGTCTAGCCCTGCCAGTGACAAATGGTATTCAGGTGGGTGTGAGAGATCATTGCTAAGTGTGTCTTTTCTTTCCCCTCGTCTTCAGTGCTTTCCCTCATGGTAATAGGTGCATTCACATGGCAGGGGTTTCCTACTCCAGCTTTTATCACAGCTGGCAATGGTGTGGGGCACAGGGAGGGAAGAGCATACTTGGAGTACCCACAATGAATAGCTGGGCTTTAATAAAAAGTGAAAGGTGAAAGGCCTGAGCCCCAAGGAAGGCGTTACAGAAAGAAGTTACTGCTCTGCCAAAGGTTTGGGGTTGGGTTTTGGTTTGATGATGGCATTGCTGGAGGGGAAGAGGAGAGTGAGGAGGAGTCCAAAGGTGGCACAACCAATTGCGAAGAGCATGTGCTTTTCCATCTTGCTGAGGCAGAGCTGATACTTGAATCTCTTAACCAGGTTAAGGTATAGGAAGGATGCATCCACTGTGCAGCAGCTCCAGATAAAAAGAGGAGACATGATTTCCCAAATTACTCTGGGAAACTGCTGTGTAATGTCATACAAGTTTAAAGACCTTGCAGGTGTAAAACAAACTGCTACTGAGAAAACTAATAGGGTTCACTGTTTCTCAGAATTGTCTGCTGCTTTCCCTTAGCCCAGGTCAGCTCCAACTAGCAGCAGCCCCGTGTCTGCCCCAACAATAGGTCTCCTAAAACAGGAGTTGCCGTATTTTTTAGTGGTTTTGGAGCTTATGACACATCGCTACCTTCTATGCTTTTGTCTTCTTAATGTGCCTGGTCTGGTAAAATACCAACTATTTGCAACTATAAAAGAAGACACAGAGAGCCTATGAGAAAATGGTCAAAATTCGCCATTAAAAATAATTTAAAAAAAAATCCCCTAAAAATGCTTTTCTTGTTTTTTCAAGCGAAACATTTGCTTTTCAGAGAAAAATTGAATACCAGAAAACAAAATTTTGCTTTGTATCTCTCTTCTTCCAGACTGTGTATATTCAATGAAATCTTTTTCCATGTCCATAAGAATCTAGTGAAAAACATCATATTAATTTTTCAGTCTGTTCTGCTAAGAATGCACTACATCTCTCAGGCTCTAAGTAGCCTAAGCACTGAATCTTCCCTTAAAAACCAGTAAGTTATAGTTGAGTTAATGTTAATTTTGCATTATGTAAATATCTAAATATCAGAACAGTCACCTATTGTAATTCCACAAGAGCAGGATTGAGTTACAATTTGAGCTGTTTCAGACAAACATTGGTTCAAAATTTTTGGATGATAGATACAGACACATTTTCAAGATATAAAGAATAAGCAGATGTAGGAGAGAGCAAATATGTTTGAACAAGGTGTTCAGTTGAATATAGTTATATTTTCAGCCTCCTCTTTACTATTAGTGCTTTGTCCCT
Organism: Antrostomus carolinensis; assembly: GCF_000700745.2. Taxonomy (NCBI): domain Eukaryota; kingdom Metazoa; phylum Chordata; class Aves; order Caprimulgiformes; family Caprimulgidae; genus Antrostomus; species Antrostomus carolinensis. Next base: position 19,180 of record NW_010321706.1, read on the forward strand.
AAATACAACTGCAGGTCCTCTCCTTGATATTAAGCATTGACTTCAGCTTCTGCTTGAACCATAAGAAAAGTGTAGATTTTCTGTTTTGAAAAGCGTTTGGTTCACAGATGTCTTATTCTGTGACCACAGCATCAAAATACAAGGGTGTTCAAAGAAAAGTAGAACATTTTCCAAAAAGATCTTTCCACACGTTATTCAAAGCTTATTTCACCATTGCTCAGAGAGTATCCCTGTTGCGTGATAGTTTTTTGGCGTGGGCCATAAAAAACACTGTGAATTGATTAGAGGCAAATTAGTCCTAGGCAGCTATAGAATCTCGTAGAACTTAAGAGAAAATTAAACTGTGCTGAGAGGGTTTATGTTTCTGACTATCCACAGCAATTGGGAAGAAGATCAAGGAACCTCATCCTTGTTTGCTTTTTTTATTAGAAACCTCCCTGCTTGGCTTCCCAGAGCTCTCTGGCCCTGTTACCACTTCAGCTGAGGCAGCAGGAGGGAGGGATAAGGAAAATCTTTGGTGGAAGTTTTCAGATCACAAACTATTTTCTCCCTGACTACAGGAACTGAGTTTCTATCCAGAGATACAGGCTTATTTCAGCTCACTTGGCCTCATGGATTAATTAAAAAATTGGCTCTAAACAAGCACCCAGAAAGGCAAGGAATTGGGACACCATCAATTTGGCATTGCAGAGCTGCAAGGAGGCACCCTTCATAGGAAGGCATCTTCCAGTCATTGGGCAGCAGCCATTTCAGGGGCTGGTCCTTCTAGCAAGACCTCACTATTAATATTGAATTGTACACCTAAGATAATCATAGAGCAGATGTTCATCCTGTCCACTGCTCATTTTATTGCTTTTTAGTTTATGTCATGCCCAAATGAGCTTTTTATTAGAGAGTACTTAATCGTGTTTGGACATGAATGTCCTCTGCCTCTGTTCCCTATTTTCTTTGAACACCTGTTTTTAGAAAATAATCTTTCCCTGAGACACGTGGAAAGGGAGTGATTTGCAAAGCCTTAGCTAGTGTAATTAAGAGCCAAGAGCAGCCAACATGAAAAAGCAACAGTGAAAAATACAGTCAATTATTAAACATAAATTACTCCATAATTAAGTCCAATTACCTCATAACAAAACGAGATGTTTCTCTTATCTATTACTTGGACAAAAGTCATACTGAGGGAGTTTACATGTGGCATATTGTTCCACTGAGAAGTTCATAACTCTGTGAAAGACTGTTTCACAGAAAAAAAAAAAAAAAAAAGGTTTAAGTAGGCTTAGATTCAAATGCTAGTCTCGGGGAAGCGATGTCTTCAGAGTACGTCCATATGAGGTATCTGAGCCAGTCTGCAAAAGGGATACTTCTACTTCCCTCCTCACCACCCAGCCTCCCCTGTCCCACTCCCTGTTTGTTGCAAAAAGTGCCTGTTCACCTCAGCCCCTTCGTCCAGACACATCGTCAGTAATTAGAAGGCAGGCAGGCTGGACATATTTTAGCAGCACAACTCGCTAGACCTTCAGAGCTGGTGCAAAGTCTTCGTAATTAGAAGAGCTGCACAGAGTTACAGCAGTTCCAGATAGAGAACACAGAGGTCAAAGAGCCAGATGGGCTACAAACATTCATTGATTTTACTGACTTTTGGTGTCTCTCTGGTCTGAGGTGGGGGCAAATATAAGCCCTGTTGAATATATATAAAAGGGATCTGTTGTGGGAGTTGTGTGTTGATTCTCTTAAGCTGCCTACAGTCAGGCTCAGAAACTCAGGGCGCTAATGAAGGTTATGTAAATGTCACCCCTAAAGTGTGCCATGAGCTGAAGGCAGCGAGTGGAGAAACGCTGACTCCTTCGCAGCTCACATGGACTTTAAAGTGCAAGCAATGAATATGAGTATTTACGTTATGGAGGGAGCTCAGAGACATCTCAGAAAAGAGGGCTGGAAAGGAGCACAAAGAAAAAGTGTTTGCATAAATCCCTCTCCTCTATGACTGTGTGGGGAGCTTCAGCTCTTAACTCGGTGCACTCTGAGTTGCACCTCGGGAAAACACCTCGCAGTTTGAAGAAGGTGGATGTGAGTAACCCACCCAGTGCATCCCCCTCTCTCCAGGAAGAACTGAGTGTCCTTGAAAGATGAAGGTATGAGCGGTCTGCCTTTCACTCCGAGCATAAGTTCGCTAACAGCTCTGAGTGCAGCCCCTCTGCACATCACCAGTCAACTAGAGATCCCGAGATGTAAGCAAACAGCACATCGCCAGCCCACAATAGGCACTAGTAAAACAGAAAACACTGCTTTTATCTTGCAGGGCAGCATTTATTCTTCTTGGTGTAATTATTTGTCATAAATGAAGTGAGCTAAAAAATTAGTTTTGTAATCCTTTATTGATCCATAAAATTTACTTCAAGGTTTAGCAGAGCAGAGACAAATGCTAATGCTGCTGTCTCTCTTGCCATTGAAAAAGTGCAAAGTACAGTTTGAAAAGAGAATAGCTAGGCCAGACTTGCCAACAAGACAAAACCTGCAGAGGCGGAAAGAGTTAGCCTTAGGAACAACGTACAGGTGTCTGTAGTTTTGTTTTCTGATGTCAGGAGGTGGAAGCCTCAGCACAAAATTCCCTCCCCTCCTGCCACAGACTCAGAGCCTGCACGCCCCTCATAACTCATTCCTGGTGCTCACAGACGGGGCCAGGGGTACCCGGCTGCTCGAGGCTGGTGCTTGTCCCGCAGCTGTGAGTGGCCATGGAGCCCCGCAGGCACCCCCGACCCCCTTCCCACTGGAGATGGCCGTAAAGCTTTCACCGTGTCTGGCAGTGGCCGGCTGTGTTGTACGCTTCACAGGCTTGTATTAGGGTTTAGAAAAGCTGAAAAAGTTTAAAATCACTGCTTACTGTTCTCCCGGGCAAAAAAAATGTACTTAGGACACCGGTGTCCGTTTACGGTACCCAAAGTTAACGACTGAAAGGCAGATGCAAAATAAGAGCTCAGCAAATATACTCATTTCTAACACAAGTTGACAGGTCCCTACCATAGTAAATTACCATCTGCCAGCTTCTTGTATCATTTGAAGGATAAAGTCAGCCTTTTCTAGATCCAGTAAAAAGATGAACCAAAGTGTTCATTTCAGAGAAATGCAGATGAGGAAATTAATCTCCTAATTCCACTCCTGCTGTGCAGTCTTATACATACAAAACCAAGTGGTGCCATGTTTCAGGTGCTTTGAAGGGTGAGATCTGCAGGAGAACATTAAAAAGATAAGAAATAACAACATATTCCTTAAAATACTGAGCTGGTGTCGCTTCAACGTGAAACAGGTGGCCTGATTCATTGCCCTCTATCACAGATAATGTCTAACGAGGGTTTCTCTCTGCTTCATTTCAGAACCACGACCGCACGTGCATCGCATGCAGAATCATCTACCGGTCAGATGAGCACCATCCTCCCATCTTACCCCCCAAGGCAGATCTGACTATAGGCCTGCATGGAGAGTGGGTGAGCCAGCGCTGCGAGGTGCGACCAGAGGTCCTTTTCCTCACCCGGCACTTCATCTTCCATGACAACAACAACACCTGGGAAGGTCACTACTACCACTACTCTGACCCCATCTGCAAGCACCCCACCTTCACCATCTATGCCAAGGGACGTTACAGCCGGGGAGTGCACTCATCCAAAGTGATGGGTGGCACAGAGTTTGTGTTCAAAGGTAAGGTGGTTCGCAACAGTGCAGGCAGAGGTGGGCGAGTAGTTACAGACCAGAGCAGTGTTCGCTCGTAACCATGTGATGGCTGATGGTTTCATTCTGTCGTCTTCCAGAGTTAGTAGTTTCTTGGGAAGTTCACAGGCATTGTGTGAATACCCACCCAACCTGTATAGCTGCATGGTATTTCGCACCGCTGAAGCAGTACTCATTTGAGGCAGGGATCTTTAAGTACAGCACAAGAAAGTAAGATTTCACATCACTAAGTCCTGGACTCCAGTGACCAAACTTCATGCATCTAAACAAAGTGTCTGAGATTAGATCTTTATCCTAGGGCTCCTTCAGCAGAGAGAAAAAAAGCACCTCGTGGGTTGAGGTAAGGACAGGGAGAGAACAAAATTAACATCACAGGCAAACCAGGCTTGACTTGGGGAAATTAGTTTAATTTATTACCAATCAAATTAGAGTAGGATAATGAGAAATAAAACCAAATCTTAAAATATCTTCCCCCTACCCCGCCCTTCTTCCTGGGCTCAGCTCTGCTCACGATTTTCTCTACCTCCTCCCTGCAGCAGCAC
>NW_010321707.1:0-206 GCF_000700745.2 Antrostomus carolinensis
GGTTGGGGCTGGCTTTGTTTTGATGCCTGGTACCGGTGATTGCTTAGGACAGGTATTTCTACCTGCTGAAATCAGTTCCTTAAAGAGCTTAGTGAGAGATTTAAACCCTCCAGGTCTGGGTCTGGCTTGAGGCTCAGAGGCTGCATTGGGGGATTAACTTTGGCAGAGGGGTCACAGCTCTCCCCTCTCTACCCCATGGCTCGGGT
>NW_010321707.1:740-2536 GCF_000700745.2 Antrostomus carolinensis
CTACCCCAAACTCTCTGTCTCCCGCAGCAGCGCGTTTTGGCCGGGCCACCCCCATGGGCCATGCCTGGGATGGAGCCGGGGTTGCCAGGGAGAGAAAACACAAACTCTTGGTGCTTTTTGTGCTTTTCACGGACCCCAGCTGGGGTGGGAGCGGGGGACTCGCCCTCCCCGCCGCCAGCCACGCTGGCTGCCAGCAGCCGCTTTGTTCTCTGGAAATCCCCTGACTTCCCTCTGCTCCCGGCCATCGTGGTGACAAGGACAGCAGGGGCTTCTCCTGCTCTCCATCCCCATGGACCTCAGCCAGGCAGGATGTCCCCACTCAGGGCCACCGCCACTCCTGCGCCAGCCCGGCTGCGTGGCGGCGGCGGTGACGTCGCACGTTGGTTCTGGGTGTGCGGGAGCTGCCGTCCGCCCTTGCCAAGGACTTTGCCCCGGCACAGCAGCTCTGCTGCTTCCCAGCCAGATCCAGCTCAGGCTTTGCTGCCTTCCCTCCCGGCAAGGCTCCCATGGGGACTCGCAGGGATGATGTTGAGCGTGTGCTGGCAGGAGTGGATGGTAAAGCCTGGCCTGGCCGTGGTGCTCACACCAAAACCCTCCTGGGGTGTGGGGGGCCAAGCTCTGACTGGCATCGGTGGTGGGCAGCCAGCTGGGTGCAGTTTACTGAGTCATAGAATTGTTTGGTTGGAAAGACCTTTGAGATCGAGTCCAACCGTACCTGTCCACCACTAAACCATCTCTCTGAGCACCCCATCTACCCATCTTTTAAATCCCTCCAGGGATGTGGACTCCACCACCTCCCTAGGCAGCTCATTCCAATGCCTGAGAACCTTTTCAGTGAAGAATTATTTCCTGACTTCCAATCCTGTACCTTGTCACAGGAGTGAGGTGACAGAGGGGATGGATGCTCACACTGGCTTTGCAGCAGCACCCAGCACAGATGAGGGTAAACAGCAAAATTAACCTTTGCTTTTGCCTCCCTGGCTCCATCTCAGAAGGAGCTGCACTGGAATGGGAGTGTGGCAGGTGGGCACTGTGGTCAGGGCCATGGGTGCTGCTGGGATGTGTCCCTGTGCTGGCAGCGAGCTGGGTGTGAGCGCAGGAGCTGGGTTTCATTAGCACAGAGATGTGTGCTGCCTCCTGGACCCCTGCCCTGATGGACGCGGTGCCGGAAACGCTTGCTCAGCTGGATGGCGGGGCCGGGATTAGGGCTGGGATGAGGTTATGGAGAAGAACCGGGAGCAGCCGGCAGCACCACAGGGATGGGCTGGAAGGAAACCTCAGCCTGCGGTTCCACACCGAGCTCTGGTTTTTGAGCCCACAAGCTGCTTTCTTCCCAGAGGCTCATCCTGCTGCAAACCCAGGAGATCCTGGGATTTTCTGATGAGCCCATGGTGATGCCCAGCCAGGCATGGAGGGGTTCTCACAGCTCTCCATCCCTCCTTTGCCTCCACCTCCTCTTCCCCTGCAACCTTTTCACCTCTGATTGTCCTCTCCAGACCTGGCACGTAACTCTTACAAGTCCAGGGCAATTTGGAAACGCTGAGCAGCGGCCCAGGCATTTGGCTGGGGCTGGCACAAGACTCTCCATGGCCAGCTCAGCCCTGCCAAGGGTGTGGGGAGTTCTCAGGACTAAGTTTTTATTTTTTTTTTCCTTCTTGAGTCATCCAACGGGGGTTGAAGGAGCTGCAGCGATGGAGCAGCCTGGGGCCTCGCTCGGCAGAGAGCTGGAGCTGGGGACAGCCCCATGCAGAGACACTGGAGCAGCTGAGCTGCTGGCACTTGTCCCCGGGCTGCAG
>NW_010321707.1:2686-3534 GCF_000700745.2 Antrostomus carolinensis
GCCCCGGGGGTGTGGAGGGTCCGGTTTATTAATTAATTTTAATTCATTTGCTCCTGTCCTGGGCTCCCTCTGCAATTTGGGACTCAGCAGTTTGCAGTTACTCATCTGAGAGTGGATTTTCTCTGCCAGCCCCTTTGCAGGAGCTATAGGTGATGGGGTCCCACATTCCGTCCCATGGGTGCTGAGGTGACCCCACATCCCGTCCCATGGGTGCTGAGGTGACCCCACATCCCTTCCCATGGGTGCTGAGGTGACCCCACATCCCTTCCCATGGGTGCTGAGCACTGCAGTTAACTGGGGAAAAAAGAGTTTTCAAGGGCTCTGGTTAAAGGAGAGGGATGTGGCTCAGGAGGAGGAGGAGAGGTAAAGAAAGGGCTAGAAAAACAGAGGAAGGAGGCCAGCGCACAGGGTGTGTTTGGCCGGTGGCCACGCAAGCCCCTTGCTTGGGAGCTGCCTGGATGCTCGCCCCGAGAACGTGGGGAAAACCTCCAGATGAAGGGTTTTCTGTCACTTAAAAAGAGTAAGCGTTTTCTGTCACTTCAGAGAGGGGATGCAGGCAGCCTTGGCCGCCTGCCCCCTCCTCCTGCTGCTGGGGCTGGCAGAGCCCAGCACCCATGATGGGAACCCCTCTGAGCTCCCCCAAGGGGCTGGGGTGATGGGGACAGCAAGGCGCTTGCCAGAGCTGAAATTTGGGTTGGGATGTAGGAGGATGAGGCAGTTGGGTCCCTGGGCAGCGCTGGGATGGGGAGTCCCATGGCTCCAGCATCGCACCAGGCTGGGGCTGGCACAGCCTGGGCAGTGCCAGTGGGGAGGGGGTGGTGGGGCTCCCCATAGCCCCCCCTGCCTGG
>NW_010321707.1:3654-3924 GCF_000700745.2 Antrostomus carolinensis
CCCCTCCTCCTGCCTTCGTAGCCGCCGGATAACAGCCAGGAGCCGCGACGCCCTGGGGAGGGCCATGGCGCGGGAATGGTTCCCAGTAGCTGACTGGTTCCCATTAGCTGACGTCTACTACATGCTGGGGGGGGTTTTGGGAGCTGCTTGGCTGTGTCCAGTGAGTTGAGCTGTCTGCTCTTGGAGAGGACCCCCCCTGCACCCCACCTCAGCCCTCAGTGGGCTTTTTCCAACCCCCTGGTGCATCCCACCTGCCCCATGTACAACAAG
>NW_010321707.1:3990-4822 GCF_000700745.2 Antrostomus carolinensis
CACCACTGCTTTGCCCCATGGTGAGGTGTGCTGGGGGTCCTCACCACGCTGGTGTTGGGGGGGTCCTCAGGCTTTGCTCAGGGGTGTGCCCCAGCTGTGGTTTGTGGTTTGCAAGACCTTCATGGGTTGAGGGAGCCAGGTGGGTTTTCCCCCTGCTCTCAACAAGCTTCAGCTTTGTGGAAGAAGAGCAGCATTGAGTGAGTTATAGAGTCCCAGACTGGTTTGGGTTGGAAGGGACCTTAAAGCTCATCCAGTTCCAACCCCCTGCCATCAGCAGGGACACCTTCCACTAGACCAGGTTGCTCAAAGCCTCATCCAACCTGGCCTTCAACACTTACAGGGAGGAGCAGCCACAGCTTCTCTGGGCAGTTCTTGTGTTTATTCCCTGCTCTTGCTCCTGACTTTTGAGAAAAAGCAGGAGGAGGTTTAGATGTTTTTTCTTTGATGTTTACCCTGAGGAAAAGCACCAGCTCTTCTCCCCCACAGCTCTCCTGGGAGGTCTAGGTGAGCCCCCCACCCCTGAGCTGCTGTTTGGAGCCCTGGAGCGTGTCAGCCCGATGGGCTGTGGAGGATGCCGTGTCCCTGCCCAGCCCCGATACTAATGACTGTGAAATAGTCCAGCTGGTGCTGGCACAACGGCGCCTGCTCCGTCAGGCTGATGAAGTTGGGGTTGAACCCACCTTAAAGGCTCCCAGAGTGGCCCTGACCCCCCTGTGCCATTGAACTGGGGTGACAGGACAGGGTGAAACCCCCACATTGAGGGGGATGGTGTCTCTGGTGCAGTCACAGATGGACTCCCAGGAGCTCCAGCACACCCAGGAGCCACCTTTCC
>NW_010321707.1:4863-5668 GCF_000700745.2 Antrostomus carolinensis
GCTTTGTCTGGTGGCTCTCCTTCCTCCGCCACTGGGTAAGCATCAGCTTTGTCACACGGCAGAGGGCTGGCACCGACCCACAAGCCGTTGGGGGACCTTGACCCCTGGCTGCTTCGCTGCGGAGGGCGGTGGTGCTTGAGGAGTGGGTGAGTCGCTGCTGCAGGGACATGGGGACAGCCAGGACACATGGAGATGGGGCTGGTGGTGCCCGTGGGTGTTGTGGTGGGCAGGTTTCTCTGTACACGTGTGTCTTGCCCTGTGGCTGGTGGCCAGCAGCGTGCCAGCGAGGAGAGCAGCGGCCGCACCCCTCAGCTCCTCCGTGCCCAGGGAGCAGCTCCGGCCCCGGGTGCCCTGAAGGGCTGGATTTGGGTGTTTGGGAGCAGTGATGCTGCTGTGTTGGCACATCCTGTACCCACGTTGGGGATGTGGTTCCCATCCCTGGTTGCCCCCTCCCAGCAGGGACCACTTGTGCCTGGCAAGGAGCAGCAGGAGCATCCCTGAGCCAGGTACTGGTGCTGACCCAGCTCACCCCAGCTTGACTGACTGGTGTAGCTTCAGGGCACTGGTTTTTGGGAGGAGCAGGTGGATGATGCAATGCAATGACAGGGTGGTTGTGGTGTCCCGAGGTGGTCCCGGGGTGCTGGTGGGGCGGGGAGGTGGCGTGACAGAGGCCAGCTGGCTTTCAGTGCTCTGCTTCCTTCTTTGGAGGTTTCTTTGAGCTGTCAGCGCTGCCTTCCCTCCCTCCCCAGCCATTATCATAACACTCCTGATGGATTTGCATTCTCCAAAGCGTCCTGCCCCGGCA
>NW_010321707.1:5703-6095 GCF_000700745.2 Antrostomus carolinensis
CCATTCTGATGGCATGTGAAGGGCTCCCTGGACTTTTGGGGGAAGGGTGCTGAAGCCCCACAAGGTCCCACCCCCACCCTGTGTTGTTTGATGATTGATGTCTGTACCCATCCCACTCCCCTGGATTTTCTCTTGGTGTGACCTGGGGAAGGGATGGCAGCACGGAGGGAGGGGACAGGGATGGTTTGGGGACAGCAGCAGGGGGAAGGGATGCAGGCGGTGAATCCAGGGCTTGTTTGATGATTGATGTCTGTACCCATCCCACTCCCCTGGATTTTCTCTTGGTGTGACCTGGGGAAGGGATGGCAGCACGGAGGGAGGGGACAGGGATGGTTTGGGGACAGCAGCAGGGGGAAGGGATGCAGGCGGTGAATCCAGGGCAGCGGCAGAGC
>NW_010321707.1:6310-6531 GCF_000700745.2 Antrostomus carolinensis
GTTTGTCCCCGTCACTTGCCGGCTGGCTGCCGCACACCGGGGATCGCCAACCCACGGGAGCTCTGCCACCGCCAACGCCGATGCCACCGGCGTGGGGCTCAGGGGACTGGGATACCTGGGAGAGGACAGCAAGACCCTTCATCCATCACTGGCATCCCCTCCTCCCACCACCCACACGGGGCTGCTGTTACCCCCATGGGACGGACCGTCACCTCGTAGGG
>NW_010321708.1:0-2417 GCF_000700745.2 Antrostomus carolinensis
TCCCCAACATTCTGTGATTCTGTGGTCCTTCACCTCAGAGAAATGAAATGAGAGGCTTTCCCACCAACCCTAGCCTGTGTTGAAAAATATTGACCCACAAACACGTCCTAGGTGGCCTTTGCCTTTCAGCAAGGGACACCAGCACTGTTCAGAGGTACAATAGCCCAAGGTGAGATCAGTTCAGCTCAAAGGAAGAAACCTGAACTGTGTCCCCTTTGGGTTAGGGTCACCTTCCCCATTTTCCCTGAAGGTTTTCTCCTTTGCTTGCAGAGGACTTTTAATGGATTGGCTCCACAGTATTAAATAACTCATTGAATGGCTGTATTCTTTAGGATTCCACATGCTGTGGGGTTGCTTCTGGTAGCAGCACTTAAACAAATGGACCTGAAAGCCAACTCTGCTGCACTAATGGGTCGTACCCTATGTAGAGCAGCTGGTGGAGGAGCTGCACGTCCATTGCATTAGCTCACTCAGCTGATGCTGAGCACGGCTGGTGGCTTCAGAAGCTCTTCTCCCCATCCTCCAAACCATCAGCCAAAGTGTCATTATCATTGCTGCAGGCGGATAAAAAGAAAGGGAGCACTCCTACCTTCCGTCGAGGTGGAGGGATTCGTTACGTCTGAGCCTTGATGCCCTGCGACACTAATGAGTTTCAGAGGGCATTCACTGGCACGTGGGGCTCTGGAAAAGTAATGAATGTTCCCAATAAACTGGGTCACCACATAGATGCACAGTCATGTGCAATGGATAAAATACAGCAGTGCTGATTTTCATTTCCATTATCGCAACCAACGTTTTGCCTGGCAAATGGCATTTTGGCAGGTAAAAGCATTACCCTGAATTTATTTGAAGCTATTTTGTGTGGGTCAAAAAAAGATAAATCTTAGTAGGTGCCAAAATACAGTTAAAATACAATGTTGAAGCTCTTTAAGAGCACTGGAGGAACCGGGGTGTTGCTGTGAGCTCAGGGGTAAGTGAGGTTGATCCTTTTAAGGGGAGGTTGGTGAAGTGGCCTCCTTGCACGATGCGCTTACAGAAGGAAGCCGAGACAAATCACAGCAGAGGTGTGATGTCAAAGGAATGCTTCTAAAATGGAGGATATCCTTCTTCACAAATAGTGCCGGAGAACTGCTTGAAATTGGCCTGTCCTATTAATTAAAAATAACTTCTTTCCCTTGAGCCATCTTCAGCCCCTCTTTCTCCTTTGATGTTCACACTGTCCTTCCAGCCTTTCTCATATTACTGTGATCTCCTGCCTCTCCTGACGTGTCATCTTCTTCTTCTCTCTCTTTTCTTTTCCCCCCTTCACAGTTCAGTCTCTTCTCTCCCTCTGTACTTATAAGTGATGCACAATCTATTTTGTGCCTCATTTTTTTCCACTCTCTGTACCCTCTAACAGAAGGACAGCAGAGAGAGTAGTAGGGTTGGTGAAGGTTACATGAGGTTGGATGAAGGGAGAAATGGAAGTGGTTGTGGAAGAAAGGAGAGAGTAGGGTGACTGATGTTGGAAAGATTGGGAGAAGAGACTCCTGAAGACCTATTGAGTCTAAGTCCTAAAGAGAATATGAATAATGTCTTTCATAATTCTGCTTTAGCAGTTAAGAAGGTGAAGTTTGTGTAATATCTGAGTAAATGAGAGTTTTGGTACTCGTTGACCTCATTTCAGGAGAGTGTGGGGTCATGTTGAATGTTGGCCATGGTCTGTTAGAGGCAGTGCTCTGCCTTCACCTCATCTGGTGTTTCACAAGCCTTGTAACACGTGATTAATGTTTAAAACAAATGGCTACCAAAAAGCTCATGATAAATATACTTCTTTGGTGTGTAGCCAACTAGAGTCTCCAAATCATTTTAGGAGAGGAGGTAATCATTGGAAGTAAAACATGCATCATACAAGCGTGAATTATTTTGAAGCTCCTTTTCAAGCAAGAGAGGAAAGTTTGAAACTTTTGGCATTGGATATTGAATATAAACAACAGAATGCCTTGGTTTCTCGGCATGGAGTCACTCAGCTTCTCGAAACTGCAGTCTCAGCCTTTGCAAAAATGACGTGAACAGGTATTTTGAACAGTTCTCTTGATCTAGGTGTTCCTTTTCCCATCTTTCATTGTAATCCATTTCTCTTGTGTTAGGGTTGCTTTTAGGCGTTGTGTACTCAATATTGGCAATCTAGTGATTTAAATTTAATCAAACTTCAGAGCAAGAAATTTTTCAACTTCCAACTTTGTAAACATCATTTAACAAGCTTGATAGCTGAAATAAAGGTTTAAAGTTTTGGAAGTCCAATTTAGTGTTTATAGTGTTTTGTACTATATGATGACAAAGTTTAAATTGAAATTACGATTAGAAAAATGATGCCTTAAATTGTGTCAGACAAAAAGAAATGTTTACTGGTGACAACATCAAGGTATGCCCATGTG
>NW_010321708.1:2449-20051 GCF_000700745.2 Antrostomus carolinensis
TGTAACATGGTTTCTAGATAAAATTAAATGTTTAATTCAAGGATTTTGTTTACGTTGAGAGATGGTTGGAACGTTTTCAAGCAGTTTTTTGAAGCAAAGTGGTTCAGTTTATGGAAAATGAAGCTTTTATTGAGAGCACACCTTTTTCAATGAAAAGTTTATTTCCAGGCTATACAAGTTTTTATTTTTATTTCTTGGATGTACTTCTTGGCTTGTCCAGCTGTGTGAAAGGAAGAGAGGCTAATAACACCCCAGAATTGCAACTGGTTTGCAGAGCAGTCATGTCAGATGCAGAGCAAGGTCTGGACATGGTCTTCTGTATCTTAGAAGAGAATCCTAAGCAGTGGAGGTGGTAATCCATCCCTCTTGTTGGATCCTTGAGCAGTAATAAAGTATGTCTAAAGTGAAATAGATGTTCACCTAATAGGGGGCAGAAAGAACAAGGTTTGAGACTGTTGAGGATGAGCCCTGTCCACACCAACCCGTTGGTTGTCCTGAAGTCTCGTTCGTTCAGTTTTCACATTAACCTTGGTGTCATTCCCAAGGCTGGAACAGGGAAATGCTTTGAAACCTTGAAAAGTTTTACAGGATGAGAAAACTGTGTCCCACCCAACTCTGGTTGTGTAAGTGAGGAACCTGATTTCTAGCACCAGGCTCAGCCTGCAGCACTGGCTTTTGGCAGTCCCTCTTTGATTTGAAGAGAGAGAAAATGTCACAGAGAATAAATACCATCAAGATGAAATTTTGGCACAGTTGCATTTCTGAGAACATCGTAATGCCTTTCCTTTGGTTGCCATTCCAAAATCTTCATTGCTTACTGGTTTAGCTTCAGATCCACCTATTTAGCATTGTGTTTATCCTCCTGTTTAAGGCTTAGTCAATATACCAGTAAATCCAGCACAAGCATCAAGAATATACATTAAATTAATTGAGTTGTAACTCTATATGTGACCCAGTATCTAGCAGTGACCACTCCCTTCATGAGTACTAAGTATGTTCCCTTTTCCGTGACGTGACTCTTTAGATTCCTGGGAGAAGTTAATTAATCTCCTGTTAAAAGGAGACTTTATTTTTGGGTCTACACACCTATCGTGTAGGAAATGAGAGCTCTGCAAACAGCGGTTCGGTTTCTGTTACTGGGAATCTGATCAAGGGACAACCACTTAAGAACTTTGTACTGTTGAATCCACGAGTTATAATCCCCAAATCAATAGGATTGTTGAAAAGAAATCACTACCTTTATTATTACTTTACTCAGCGCTGTTCTCTAAGGGATTATGTTATATTTTAACTGGCTGGTAAGAAAAATTCTGTTAGGAGTTTGGAGGTATCCATGAAAGCTTCAGCACATGTATTAGGGCTTGATGCTTGTAATAACAGCCCAGCTTTATCAGCACTGTACACATCACACCTTGTTTTGACGGTGAAAGGAAATTACTGCGTTATACTTCATGGGTAATTTCATGTATTTCTATTTAAAATGGAAAGCCAGTGCTGAGCCAGGAGTGAGTGAGGACCGCACAGCCTGATGGTTTCATTTCTCAGTACCGTCCTTCACAGTGGCAGAGCTCAGAGGCTGGAGAAGCCACTCCATGGCTGTGGTTATTGCAGGTGGAAAGCTGGAAAGCCGGAATGATGGCCAACAGCCGTGGGCCACGTTTCATCCAAGCTCACCCAGCCTCTAGAGGGACCACAGCAATCTCCCATCCTCTGTTCTATTGTCCTTTCCAAGTTGAGAAATGTGGGTTTTTTTGCAATATTTGTATTCTCTGCTACAATGCTGCAGGGCAATGTTGGGTTTGGTACAAAACTGATCCCACTTGCCTTGCTGGGATATTTTTGGATATGATCAGTGACATTTGAAAAGAAAACTCAGTGAGTGGGAGCTGGAGAAGAGCTTTTTGACCTGGCAGAGGCTCACGCCAAATGCCCAGGGGCTGCCAGGAGGAGCTGGGCGATGGAGCGGCACTGGAGCAGCCTGCTGAGTCCTTTACAAGCAGAGAGAGATTTTGTGGGCTTTTTTTTTAATATTGCAAAAGAAAACAGGAAAATTGGCAGATTAGACTGAGAAGATATCACTGGTTTTCTGCTTATTTTAGTAAGTGGGTAGAATTTAGTGGGTTCTAGCAGAGTTTGAAGAGCTGGGAAAATCAGGTGACCTGGGAAAAGAGGAAAAGACGAAAGTTTCCTCTTTTTTTTTTTTTTTTTTTTTTTTTTAATTTGATTGAATTGACTTTCTGAATGGAGAGCGGGATTACGGTGGATGAGTAATGTATAGTAAACCTGATGTTTCCCCCGTTCACAGGAATCTGTCGTTTGCAGATGCTGCTTTGAGGTAAGGTACTCAAACTAGTGCTCTCTGCCTGCTTTTCTACAGAGCCTGACATTTGAAAACAGCAAATAAAAAATAAGTTCAAGAAAACAATCACAAGTTATTACTGATGCCAAGTCCTTAAACAGGGCTCAGAGCACAATCCTATCGTCAGCGCGGAGCTTCAGATCTGTCAGTTCCTGTCAGTGTCCGTCTCTGTGAGCAGCTACAACTTAATTTCATTTATTCCTCAAGTGGCAGGTCCAGTCATTTTTCAGGATCAGCGCCTGTTTTTACCAACTGATTCGTCTGGATTCGTGTCACGGGTCGTTAACACTTGCTCCTCTTAAAGGCTTCACCCGCCGGAATACATCAAACTCAACCAAAGGAAAAACTGCTGCTTTTAACAATTTGCCCGACTGATGAAGATGAGGTTTTTTGTTCTTTTTCTCTTTGCTAGGTTGTGGCTTATCACTACTGCCAGGCTGATAACGCCTACACCTGCCTGGTGCCCGAGTTCGTGCACAACGTGGCTGCCCTGCTCTGCCGTTCGCCGCAGTTCGTTGCCTACAGGGAGCAGCTCCTGCGAGAGCCCCACCTGCAGAGCATGCTCAGCCTGAGGTCCTGCGTGCAGGATCCCATGGCCTCCTTCCGCAGAGGAGTCCTGGAGCCCTTGGAAAATCTGCACAAAGGTAATGGAACAACATTCCCTGTGCTTACACAGAATCCCAGAATGACTCAGATTGGAAAAGCCCTTTAAGCTCATCCAGTCCAACCATGAACCCAACACTGACAAGTCCCTGACTAACCCATGTCCCTCAGCACTATGTCTACATGACTCTTCAATCCCTCCAGGGATGGGGACTCCACCACTGCCCTGGGCAACCCCTTCCAATGCCTCAGAACCCTTTCAGCAAAGAAATTCTTCCTCACATCCCATCTCAACTGCCCTGGGCACAACTTGAGGCCATTTCCTCTTGTCCTGTCCCTTGTTCCTTGGTTGAACAGACCAACCCTCATCTCTCTCCACCCTCCTTTCAGGTAGTTGGAGAGAGCCAGGAGGTCTCCCCTCAGCCTCCTGAGCTCCCACCCACCTTTTTTAATTACTATTTTTTAAATGCTGCTGAGCTGCATCTGAGCTTTTAAACGAAGCAATAGATTAATCCTTCTGCATCACATCTCAGGAGCTGCAGGGAAGAGGTGAGACGTGGATCTGGAGAAGCTGAGAATATGCTATCATGCTTGTTTGGAGGCGAGGGGTTAACCATCCCTCTCCTCCTGATGTGCTTTCAGGGCTGTAGATGAAACGCTGCTGACAGCGTGTGTTTGGCTTTCTCTTTTCTTGCTTTTTTCCACATCCCAAACGTGGCCTTGCAGCTCCAAAGGTGGAAACAAGCAACAGTTTCCATACACAGCTCTGGTTATGGCAGAGTATTCAGATTTATTTGTTTAGGAAGTGAATGTTTTTCCCTTTCTCTGATATTATTTAGTGAGCTTTGGAGAATTTGAAGCTTTCACCAAAAGAACTGATACCATGAAAGTCTATAGAGACCCTGTGTAAAGCTTCCAGGGGAGCTGGTAATGAGCTTTACCCTGATTACAGATTTTGGAGCTCTTTACTAATGCAGGTTTTGTCTCTTTTCCTCTGCAAGATCTAACTAATTCGTTGTGACAGTCGCTAAATTTAAGATATTTGCTCGTTGCCATGAAAACTCTCTGAGCGTTGTGGAGTTCAGGACTCTGTTGTCCTGCAAAACAGCGTTTATTGAAACGGCGTGCTGCAAATTGGCTGCAAAAATAGTTCAGATAGTTTTCTGTTACCAGCCTACATATGACAGTGTAGGAGCCAACGTGAAATAGATGCAGCTATTCAAAACCCTTTTGATCAAATCAATTCTTCAAAACACAGCGTCCAAACTCTTGAGCTGCAGCAGCAGCATCTGGGTCCAACACGCGTGGTCCCACCAGGCGCAGAGCACACGTAGAGCCAGCACAGCTCAACAGCAGTTGATTTTCCTGGCATGGAGAAATGTCACTGTAGGAGTAGCATGGCTGCTCTTTCCTACCAACACTCTTGGCAAAAAAGAAAAAAAGAAAAGAAAAAGATACATTTAAGAACTGCTGCTCTAAAGGCAAATAATTTCTGGTTATTACAGTAACTCCTTGGGAGGTATTACAGCTATTAAGTTCAGAGCATTTTGGAGGATGCTTATTTTTTCTTGCCAAGCAGGTTGACCCTCATCTAGTCCTAAGTTCTAGGGGTTGGAAAAATTTTATATAAAAGCTTTTTTTTTTTTTTTTTTTTTTTTTTTCCTTTTGGGCTCTGCACTCAACACAGCTCCAGGGAAGCCAATGATCAGGACTCCCAGCTTTCAGCCTTGCTGATCAAGAGTGCTGGCAAGCTCATTTGCACCAAGTGTTCTGTAACAGAATGTACAGTGTCTGGAAATTGGTTTTAAAATATATAACGTTTTAAGACTCTGTAAATATATCAGCAGGTCTTTTACAAGGTGCTGTTGAAGCTTTAATGCTGCTGGGACAAAATTACTGCACAGCTGTTAATGGCGAATGTCACTGAGGAAGTTAGATTCATGTTTCTCAAATATATATTTTTTTTAATCTCAAGGAATCTAAATAATATATAGGAGAACAAAGTTCTGATTCTTCCCCAACTTTCTGCTTTCTCCTCTCTCCCTCAGGCTTTATGAGAAACATGACACTGGGTATAAAACTCAGGTGCTATATTCACTCCCAAGATTTGAGAGAGCCATAAAGTATATTTTCTAGTATACCCAATAATCTTCCTGAGAAGCGAACTATGGTAATTTTAATGCAAAATATGTGGTTTTCATATGGAAATTAACAGTATGTTAGGAAAGAAATGCAACTTGATAATGTAAGGCAAGGACAAGAGGGGATTTCTGTGCATAGTGGTACCAGACACGAGGTGTTTACGCATGTCTCTTCTCCCTGGAACACCACAGAGACGGCTCACGTCATCAATGAACACTTTGTGCTGGGTTTTTGTAGAAAATTTCCTGATGCAATTTAAAGTCAAAGGGAAAAGCTAACCTGCTGTTGGGAATACTGAGCGTTTTGATTTACGAGCAGGATTTATCCATAGGACTTCACAAAGGAGAGGAAACTTCATACAGATCAGAATCTATAGTAGATGTTAATAGCAAAGGCCAACAAGAGACTCCTATTTCTCACACGCCTTTGAGTTTATTAGGCAGGATTGTCTTGGAGAAGATAACACTTGAGCTAAAGATGCAAGTCCAAAATAATCTATTTCATTAGTTACAAAGCTGTACTCAGCTCTCAGTGTCTGACATAGAAACATTGACTTCATTATCTACATCAGTTTGATTACTGTGTTTACCAGCAGCAAAAAAATGCTGTTTATAAAGTCTGTGATGTGATTTTCTAGGATCTTTTTTGTTCCCCTTGACTAATTTATAAAAGAGGTTTGATTACAGACTTGTGGTCAGATTTCTTTACAATATTGGAGGGTGAGGCAGGCTAATAATGTGTTTATTAAAACTTACCAGAAAGAAACTGATTCACATCGAATAACATCAAACTTTGTGGAAGAGGTAATTTTTAACAGGAGGAGTAGATATTTTATTTGTGGGATAGCACAGTTGTATATGCTATAAATAAAAATACCTATTTTATAAGCATTTAAATTGTGTATATGGGGGACTACCTAATGTGCAGTTACTGTATCATTTAAAAAGTTGCTGCTATTGTGTTGTTTTTATTATTTAGCAATATCTGATGATGCCTTAAAATACTGTCGTGACTTTGCATTACGTTATAGTTGTGTGTCTAGCCTTTCAAATAAATGCTTTTTCTCCTTCTCTCAGAGAGGAAGATCCCTGATGAAGATTTCATTATATTAATTGATGGTTTAAATGAGGCTGAATTTCACAAGCCAGATTATGGAGACACCATAGTATCGTTCCTGAGCAAAATGATTGGAAAATTCCCTTCCTGGCTGAAGCTAGTAGTGACAGTCAGGACTAGTCTACAGGTATGTTGTGACCAGGAACTGTGATAAACTCTGTCATTGTCATGGTGGGCTTTGATAAAGCAGATCTTGGTGGATATCTGATTTGCCCTTTATATCAGGTTATCCTTTTGGTTTTTTTGTACTTGGATTTACATTCATGTCCCCAAACTCACTCTACAGTGTTGAAAAGACCTAATCCAGCATCGCTTATTCATGTCAATAAATGTTCATCAGCAAATACTTCAGTTCATATTGGTGAGATGGCCAACAAGCTACTTAACTCACCGAATGTATTAGGAAGGGTAAGGCCTGATGCCTGCCAGCTTCTTCTGCTTGAGAAGTTCCTCTCCTCCACGTGGAAGGGTGAAGGAATGCATATCTTCATATCTTCAAACCCCTTCCGCCTGACCTGGTGCTTGAGAGTGATTGCTTGAGCCTGGAGGAGTCAGTGTTAGGCCAAGACATTATTTAGCTCAATTAAGAATATCTTGAGCAGGTGCTGAAGCTCTAAACTGAGTGATGTTTGGATTATTCTTAAGTATTTTTATTTTAGCTTGCAGCTGGGCAGGTTTTTACCTTCAGCCAGTTCTTAGCTACTCATCACCACTCTCTTGGCATAAGGATCAAACTGACCTTAGTTTGTTGGCTCAGCTGCTGGTCTGATTGGAGCAAGCCAGAAGCAAACACAGTGACCCAGTTAGGGCAGATCTGCTCTTTCAGCTGTTTCACAGTAGAGAGCTGGTTGATTTGCAGCATCACTTGAGGGAACATTCACATTGAGTGTTGGAGGGACAGACGTCAGAGGGATGAGACACAGGTTCAGGAGCCAGCTCAGAGCTGCTCTTCAGCTGGACCAGCTGCTCCGTGCAGAAAGGCGTGTCTGCAGCTCTACATTTGCTCATTTTTTCATTATTAGCCATTTTGTCATTAGCACAGGCCTGCGCAATTCATTTTTACTGAGCTTCATTAAGCTGTTTTATTGAGATTTGCTAATATTTACTTGAGATCCGCAGGTTGATTTGCTGTGGTCCTCCTGGCAGGGAGCTGAGTGCTGGTTCCAGCTCCATCAAGGCAGCCAACTGCTGCATGCTGCCTTTGTAGCTGGAAACGACTCCTACTTCCCAGGACACCAGGAGAGCACAGGCTATCTGCTGGTTTGTGCTGCAATTCTTCCTTTTCCTTTTCCTTTTCCTTTTCCTTTTCCTTTTCCTTTTCCTTTTCCTTTTCCTTTTCCTTTTCCTTTTCCTTTTCCTTTTCCTTTTCCTTTTCCTTTTCCTTTTCCTTTTCCTTTTCCTTTTCCTTTTCCTTTTTTTCTTCTCAGTAATGGAGTAGATTAAACATCATTTGGATGATCTTTTTGTAATTGTAGGTAAATTGCATCCCTATGACTTGAATTCCTCATTTAATTAGAGCTTTTGCAGCCCTGCAGTTTTCACTGCAAGCTTTTAGTTTTATACTGTGTTCACGCTCTTTATTTTATTGGAGAATTGATGGCTTCTCTGCAGCTGCCTTGCCCAGCTCGTTGCATCATTTCTCCCTGCTTCGCAGTGACTGAGAGCCCATGATGCAAGAATTCCTTTGTAAAGACCTTTGATGATCTTTGGTTTCTGTTGCGTATGCATCAGCGGTGAGCTCAGCAGAGGAGAGAATCCCTGGCCACGCTATCCTGCAGCACAGACAGACGTGTTTATGTTGCACTGGAAAATATTTGCTATTATCTGTCCTGATGTTTCCCTGCATTTCCCTGTTGTGTCAGACAGGAGCACACTCCTGGGGAGGTACTTAGCTCAGCTTCAGCAAAATTTCTTCTGGCTTCAGCTCTGTCATCTGATTGTCCACAGTTCATTCCCTCTGATGTGATCAGTGGTTGGGATGGGGTAGGAATAACAAGGGCACTGCTCTGTGTGAATTTTCCAGCCCTTTCCATGGGTGTCATATCAGGAACTGTGTCCTTAATTTTTATTTTAGTCATGCTTTACATGCAGTCTACTTGATTATAAATGAGATTGTGAGGTTCTGAGGGCACAAACTGCCATCTTGTGTGCTTGCCCTCATGGAAGAGGTCTTAAAGGAGTCTCAAAGGTGCTATTGTAACATGAATTAAGTTTACTTAATGAATAATAAACACTGCCAGCATGAGTATCTTTTTTTTTTTTCTTCCTTTGTAGGAAATAATTAAGCTGTTGCCCTTCCACAGAATATTTTTGGATAGACTGGAAGAGAATGAAGCCATAGACCAGGACCTGCAGGCATATATCCTTCATCGGATACACAGCAGCTCGGAGATCCAGAACAACATCTCACTTAACGGCAAAATGGACAACACTACGTTCGGCAAACTCAGTTCTCACCTCAAGACCTTGAGCCAAGGGTCCTACCTGTACCTAAAACTCACTTTTGATCTCATAGAGAAAGGATACCTAGTACTAAAAAGCTCCAGCTACAAAGTAGTGCCAGTGTCTCTGTCAGAAGTTTACCTGTTGCAGTGCAATATGAAGTTCCCAACGCAGTCTTCCTTTGATCGGGTTATGCCTCTCTTGAATGTGGCAGTGGCATCTCTGCATCCATTAACAGATGAAAATATTTTTCAGGCCATTAATGCAGGTAACATTGAGGGCACTTTGGAGTGGGATGACTTTCAGCAGAGGATGGAGAACCTTTCTATGTTTCTTATCAAACGTAGAGATATGACGCGAATGTTTGTTCATCCCTCTTTCCGAGAATGGCTTATTTGGAGAGAAGAAGGTGAAAAGACCAAGTTTCTTTGTGATCCTAGGTAAGCAAACGCTCTGAGAAATCTTGAGTTTACAAATGTGTTCATCTCATACTGTTGTACACCCGAATGATTTCATTTTACGAGGTTGCACGTGGATGCGTCTCACCTGCCTTTCATCTCTCTACACTGTAGATCTCTACATCCATACTAGTCACCTTAGATCTTTATGTTGTTCATAGAAAGAAACAAACACTGCCTGGGCACGCAACTGACCCCGCAAACATCATAGTCATCTTCAGACTGAGATGAGCTGTTCCTCAGAAAGCCCCAAGTTGACTAAGTCCCATACAGACATCACCAGGAATGTCTGCATTTCAGCAGATTACTTGTGCCAACTTAGTCTGGAGGAGGGGAATCATCCTCTCTTTCTCCATAGGTACCAGAACCACATGAGGTAGAGGATAAGGAGATGAAGACAGTGGCTACGTCTTCAGAAGGAGATGAACAGTGTGGATAAGTCTTTTGCAGTTGGCTTCTTTTTGATGTTGTGTTCCTTGTAGTCCTAGTAAATGTCTTTTTGAAAGCAAAATAAGGAATAGAATCAGGCTGGAAGAATTCTGGACTGTAAATGCAGCCGTAATCTCTGTCCTGATAGCAGCTGAATTCCTGGCTTAGCTCACAGGGAACAGAATTTAATCACAGTTAGATTTATATTCTCTCAACCCAATGATCACTATTAACATTATCTTTGTTTTTACTGAAAAGTGGAAACAGACACTCTTGACTGTAGTTCTAGTAGTTTATCCCCATAAGCTTTACTCCATTTGGCCTGCCTATTTCTTAAAATATGATTATAAAAATCAGGGAAACATTTGGATTCAAGGCCATGTCAGTGCATCTCCCACACCGTGTGCTCAGTCTGAAGAAAATACGATGGTATCTGCTGGAGCTGGATAGCCACCTGGCTGATGAAAGCAGCTGTAGCCCTTAGCAGTGTCAGAGTAATTTACCACTTTAAATCTTGTGGTAAACAGGCTGCAGTAGAAAATTGCTATAAAGCTCCTACCAACAGGCGTCTTCTCTGTTTTAGGAGGTTCTGCACAATAGTCCTGTCGAGCGAACCCTTTGTAAAGCATCTCACAGCAGCAAGTGTCTTTGTATCAATCAATGTTAGTTATTTAATATCCTTCCTCAGACTCATTAAGTGCTTGTCGCTGTGTAATGCTTTTCCACAGTTTGCAGTGCCCGTGCGGCGCTTACGCCTGTGGAGCTGAGAGCTTTCTCCCTCCCAGTCGCTCCCACTCGGCGCTACTGGTTTTATCTGGCCCCTGTGGTTTTGGCTGGTCTGACTGGGCACGGAGGCAGCAGCCAGCATGCCTGGCAATTATCACTAATCACCAGCACTTGCTATAACGAACCACACAGGGAAAATCACTACTTTCCTTTTTTACCATGAAAAAAAAATAAAGGTGCAGGATCTTCTCTCTGGCGACCAGTGATAGGAGCAGGGGAAATGGCAGGAAGATGTGGCAGGGGAGGGTGAGGTTGGCCATGAGGAGACGGTTCTTGAGGCAGAGGGTGGTGGAGCCCTGGAACAGGCTCCCCAGGGAGGTGCTCATGGCACCAAGCCTGACAAGATTCCAGCAGCATTTGGCCAAGGCCCTCAGGGACATGGTGTGAATGTTGGGATTGTCCTGTGCAGGGACAGGAGTTGGACTCCATCATCTTTGTGGGTCGCTTCCAGCTCACAACATTTGATGATTCTGTGCTTACCTGGTGGGTAAGGCACCCGTGTGTGTTGGGTGCTGTGTGAGGTAGCAACACACACAGCTGGGTGATGTGGGCACTTGGGTTCTCTGGGTTCAGAAATACTCCTCTTCATTCTTGCAGCGATGGGTGAGGGCGTTCTCACAATACCAGATTCAGAACGAAACTCAAACGTGCTGCATTTCAGATGGTCTCACACTGAAACCGGGCATGCAGCCGCGTGTGATTTCAGCACAGAGGCACAAATCAACCCGCGTTTGCTCAACAAGTCACCCGTGATGTGATAGATCTCTGCTCAGGGTTGGGGTTTGGTGCTGCCTTTCATGAACATCACAAACACATCGCGCCGCCCTCCAGACCATTCAGGAGACTTTCAGGCGTGGCTTTTCATCCCGTCTGTGCCATCTCACGTGATAAGGCTGGATGAGGCTTTGAGCAACCTGGTCTAGTGGAAGGTGTCCCTGCTGCTGGCAGGGGGGTTGGAACTGGATGAGCTTTAAGGTCCCTTCCAACCCAAACCATTCTGTAATTTTATGATAAATTCACGGTGACTGTAACGGTGCATGGGGAACACTCGTGCTCTTTGCTGGTTGGGAATCCCTTCAGAGCTGACCCAACTCACCTCCTTGCCACTGGCAAAAAAGAAGTTGCAACGCAAAGAACGGGCTCCCAGTGCCTCGAGTGTGAGTCCATACGTACTGGAGGATAAGAAATATCTCTGATGTATAATGTGCATTAATTGCATTATACTCTGATGGTAGATAATGAAACAGGAGATGTTTCAGTGATTAATAGAGAAGACCCCCTGAGATTCAGCTGTTGAGTTCCTCAAAATCCTCCTGTCCAGCTCTCGGAGAAGAGCTAATATTGAGATGTTGAGTTCAGATTGTGGAAACCCTTAGCAACCATTAAAATAAAAAATGATTTCTTCATTTTATTTCTTCTAAAAGAAGCACAGCTTGTCACTGCCAGAGCTCAGAGCAGTAGTCTATGAAAATGTACCTGTGTTTAGTTTCTTCGCAGCCAGTTTGATTTCCTTCTGTTCACTTGGGAATTGAGAAGACATGGCGACTGCATGGATTGCTCCCAAAGTTCATCGTCCAGCGTTGCCCTTCATGTGAAGCTTGTAGACCTTGCCATGTTGATATGTAAAGAATCAGGTTGCTGAGGCTGATTTTTTTCCCCCCAGGAGAAGAGCTTTTATGTCCAGTGTGGTTTTGTGAAGCTGCTTTTAATTGACCTACCCTGACAGAGTGTCCAGGTGTGAGGATGTTATGAAGGAAATTGGGATAATGGGTCTTGTGTCCGCAGCACTGCAGCTGGGGTAGTCATCCTCATTTCATTAATGAGAGTGAGTTCCCATGTTCTCAGAAGCACAGAAAAAAGGGGAGAGGAAGAACACAATGTCCAGAAATTATCCCATTTTTTCTCTGCTTTTCACATAAACAGCAGATCTCCATCCTCCAGATTTTTGTGCTAGCCTGTTGAGGTGCTAACCCTCTTCTTTGAACCCTCGCTGTGCCTTTGCTGTCCAAAGCAAAGGCTAATGGGCATGGAAGGGGAACGCTATGGCTGCAGGCTCTCCCGCAGGGGAACCCCCCCAGCATCCACCCTTGTTTAATAACCAGGCACCAAAATGCGTTTGTCAGAGCGTTTAACCAGCATTGCATTAACGACTTCCCCAGCCTGTCAGTGTAGCACTATTAACCAAGTGTCTTAGTTGACAAATAACATAAAACATTTTCGGGAGAGACCCGATCCTTTGTGACTGGTGCACGGAGAAAGTGGTTATTATTGTCTGTTCACTCTGACACTTGGATTTCTTAATCTCAATTCCGCTATAATGTTGCGCTGTTTTCTGCCTAGATTTAATCAGAAACTTCCATGCAATTATTTTCCATGCTTGTACAATGCTAATAAAATGTTTTATCCCTGTGCTGCTGCTGAAGGGACTGTGAGAGAGGCAGGAGTGAAGTGATTTGCCCTGGCAAGGCAGTAGGAGAGCTGGAGGCAGATACGAACCCCAGAAGTGAAATTACTCTATCCACATTTAAGTAGCAACATCTGAGTTCCTTGTCTAGACTTGTTTTATAGTCAGAGGAGAGAAATAAGAATGATTCACTTCATCATGAGCTAAAAGGCTAAAATAGGTCAGATGAAGACTCTGGGAAGCATCTCCTCCTGTTGATTGATGAAGGGAGCTCGGGGTGACGGGCTCACCAGGAGACGTCGCCAGTATTGACAAATACAACTGGATAAGCTGGATCTGTCCAGGCTGCTCTTCTAACCAGTGCACAGGGTTTTCTGAGGTAGATTCACAGATTTTCTTTGCTTGTACAGGAAAGCTAAGGAAGGAGAAAGATACACTCTGGTGGTATGTCCCCTGTCGTCACCACTCAGTCTGGAGCAGGGTAGAAAGAGTATTTTTGTTTGCACTGCTCAAGGAACTTTCCAGTATCCATGAGATCTTAGCAAAATGAAGCATTTAGATCTTCACCTGGGGCTTGGATTCATCTCACCTAATTTTAGGTGCTTGCAATCCGTGTGTCTGTTCCTCAGGCAGCCACTCTGATCTTCTTCAATACCTGAAGGAATTCATCTGGCCTGTTCTAGCCATTGACTTGGATGAACTGAATCCTGCATCTGATCCCCTCCGCTGGCTGGAGGGCAGCCCAGGTGTGGACACAGCGCTCTGGGGAGGTGACCTGTGCAGGGCTGGTACGTGGAGAAGATGGGAAGCTGCAGAGGTGATGCCTTCAGCATAGGCTTGCTCTTGTCTACTGAACTGTGGAATTGCAGCCCAAGGTGTCTCCCCCACCAGGAGCTGCAGTGTTGGGTAGGCAGAGCCAGATGATCTGCTGAGCTGGGCTTTGTTAAGGTCAGCCTTGCAAGTAGGCATAATGAAGAATGCTTTTTATTCTGCAGGAATTAAACTGTTCCTTAACACGATGAAGGCTCTATTCTGCTTCTGGCTGCTTGCTGGTGCACAGATGTTTGCTTAACTGCACTTACTCTGTGGTTTACCATATGATGGGGACAGCAGCTCTTATTTTTCCTTCTGTAAGAAGAGCGAGAGCAGCGAGGACAGCGGTCACTGGTGAGATGATGGAGGAGAGGTGTCCTGGTAGAGAACTTTGGAGGAATATCCTGCTACACACAGGACGTTCTCACTGCATGGAGATGCAGAGCTGGATATTACCAATGTGGTGTTAGTCTGAAATCCCAAACATCTGTGGTCAGGTTTCCAGAAAAGCTGAATGTTCAGATATGGAGACCTGGCAGGCTTTTGGTATCTCTCAAAACCAGGGTGTTGGTGCCTTGTTCAGCAATGGCTCCGCTGGACTGATGTGGCTCTGAAACCCAGGCTTGGAAATCCTGCCTGAGGAATCCATCCTCTGCAACAGATGTTCTTGTCAGTGCACCACAACTTGATCAGGCAGCTTTTATTAATAAACTCAGTGACTTTATTAGAAGACACCTGATAATCAGGGATATCACAAAAAAAAAAAGAAATCAGGAAGTCCTGATGGCTCCATTGTTGAGGTTGAGGGCATCTCCTCATCTCTTCCCTCCTCTTCTACATCCACAAACCAAATCTGTCCCTGAAACCCCAAATAAAGGCACCCGGTGTGGTTTAGCGTGCAGCAGCGATCCAAACAGAAGGATGCATCTCTAATCCAACGCGCCGAGTTGCCATGGTTTCTAGCAGAGCTGTCTTTTAATACAACACAGTGCAGGTATTTTGCATTTTCCTTTTTCTCTTGGGAGGCATGCTGCAAGTGGAGCCTTTTCCTACACAAAATTCATGGGTTTATATATTACCCAGCAGAATGATGGAGTGTATACGTTAGAAAAAGAAAAAAAAAAAGAAAAAAGGGGTTGGTTTGTTTCATTTTGATGGAATCCTTAATCTGATTGACAAAGAACAATCTCCAGTCAAAAGATAATTAATTTAGAAAGTTCCGAGGAAAAGAAGACGGTGAAAATGATATTTTCAAAAATTCAGGGATACAACAAACAGCTTTAAATGGGGGATTGGTCTTTACATTACACATCAGCTTCTTAAAATGACCCAGAGTTTGCTCCTCCATATGTGGCTCACGTTGTCATTATGGTGCACGGATTAGCTGACTTTCTTCCTCTCTTATATAAGATTCTGAAAAACTCTTAAAAATACACTTGGCTTTATTGTTAACTGAAATGATTGAGTGTTCACCAAAACTCAAGCTCCATCTTAAGTGTTTCCTCTGCATTCACATGGGTTGGCTTTTACTCAGCCAAGCAAAGGTGCTGTTTGAATTCACGACAAAATAATGAGTCTAGGGTTTCTTTGAATCCCTTATATACATATGCAGAAAATTAAAAATAATGCAGTGCTCACTAGCAGCTCCTTGTGAGGATGGAGAGGAAATAATTTTCACGAGTGGTCAGCAGCCAGTGGCAACCCTCGAGGTGCAGGAGGGAGCTGAGCGCTGCTACTCTGTTAGTATTTTGCGTCACTTTACCGTCGGAATTACCTCTCTTCATGTTTTTTTCATGGCTCTGGAGTGCCAGTAGCTCACACTGGGCTTTTCTGAGTGTCCCCAGGTACAGGTACGTGCCAGCACTTGATGCCTCAGAGAACCAGGAGGCATGTGTTGTAATTTGTCATTTTGCCATCTCCAGCTGTGGGCTGGATGCCACATGTCACCGAAATACATGAGGTCAATTTTTTTTTTCCTCAGCCTGCTGTCCCGTCATCTGCACTTGTGCTGAGTTAATATAATTAATTACCACATCACCAGGGGATCTGGTCTTTTAAGATCATTTCCACGGCTCTAATTTTGGCAGAAGTGTGGAGTGTGGTAGAAGTGGTGGCTTTCCTGTGATTTGGGGCAGGGCTTCATCTATAGATGAAGGTCTACAGGTATGGGTCTAGAGGTATAGACCCATAGCATAAGAACAACAGTACAGTGTTTCTTGCTCTTTTAATTTACTCCTCAAGCAGACCATAGTGAGTGCCATGTTTTTGAATCACACAGAGGAATCCATCATAATGTCCTCCAGTTAATTGGAGGGGCAAACACAAGCTGTTCACCAAGCAGTAGAGACCTGATGGATTGCTGACTCTGAGAACGCAACTTTTTGGTTTCCCATATGACTTCCAGAATAGAAGTTTTCTGATTCCATGACTTGTAACAGTACATTTTGAAATGTAAAAAGAATGGGAAATAGCTCAACAAAATGAAAGCAAGAAACTTATTTTATGCAAGTATCCACACTGCCAACATCTCTTAGATGTTCACTTTAATCTTATGCAGAAATGCAGACCTAAAATATAAACTATTAAAGGCATTGGCAGCAAGTTGGGCAGCTGTAACGGGGTCTTCTCCAAGCATCTGAAGGCAGTGCTCATGTAATAATGGGGTTCAGGACAAAGTGCACGCAGAGCAGAAGGAAACTTGAACTCATTCCTGTGGTGGCTCTGTGTCCAGCGAAGCGATGAAGTGGCTTAGCTGCAGGTTTTTCCTCGGAAATTTGGGCAGGACTGCAGCTGCAGCGTCAGTTGTAAGAGGAGAGAAATGAGAGACAGATTATAAATCATGACAGATGAGATGGAGAGCAGATGTGATCGCTACCACCATAAAGGAGGACATCAGCAGAGCAGCTTGTTTTAACTGGCTCATTAGACATGCAACTTAAGCATTCAGCTGCAGAGAGGGTTTTGAATATATTTAGTGTCTTGAGTTACTGTCCTCATAAAATCTTTTCTTTTTTTTCTTCTGGACTGTAAACTTCTCTATGTACCATTTTCATATCTAAATGGAAGAAAATATTAATGGAATAATCTGTTCTGTGGCACTGAGCCTCCGGGAAGAGAGAAGTGGAGTTAATCAGAGGAAATATCAATGCTGACTGAAGAAAGAAATGATGCTTAATTTCTTCCTGTTGCTTCATTCCTCAAATCTTAAGACCCTCTTACAGAGCAAAGCCATCTTCCAACAGTTCAGGAGAGAGTAGTCCTGACTTTGTTCCATCTTGCTTCTTACCATTTACTCCTGGTCAAAGCAGTGGTAAAGCACTTCCAGATCACATTCCCCGTACTTTTAAGACCCCATATATTTTAAATTACATCAGGCTGAATGAGAGCAGAACGCGTCTCACCATTGGTCTTCGGAGATCTTCTCTGTGTGTTAACTGTGGCATCACTGGAGAGCTGACTGAGAGATGTTGTTATTCATTTTACCCATCTCACATATTTATTAAATATGCCAGCAGTCATTTCACACTGCTCTTGGACAACGCTGCTTTTCTCTGAATATAAAATAATCTGTTCCTGGTAACCAGCAGATTTTCTGAAAAGCCAAGGGAATTGCATCTTTACTCTCTGGATCTGTTGTTTTTTTTTTTAAATCTCATTAAGTCAGGGCCTGTAAGCATTTGGAAATGCTTTTTTGTCTCCTTTAACGTTCCTTTTTTTGTTCTGTATTTTTAAATCATTGTAAATATCCTTTGTTACCTTAAATCTGAAGGGTACCGTCAGAGTTGTCTGCTTTTCCTCTTTGCTGCTTCTCTTGGCAGTTCTCAGCACCCACCTGCTGTTGTTCCATGTAGT
Source organism: Antrostomus carolinensis (assembly GCF_000700745.2). Classification (NCBI taxonomy): domain Eukaryota; kingdom Metazoa; phylum Chordata; class Aves; order Caprimulgiformes; family Caprimulgidae; genus Antrostomus; species Antrostomus carolinensis. The sequence continues at coordinate 19,854 of NW_010321708.1, forward strand.
GTAGAGGTTCTCCAGGATTAGCTCCTGACATGGATGCAGTTCTGTTATCCCAGATAAACTACAGACAAACTCTTTCTCTGTGATAGCCAAGTACATATCTGTGGTGATTTCACCCACAGCTCAGACCATGCAGTCTTTCACTCACTCCCCCCAACCCGGTGAGATGGTGTCGCGGTGGGAAAAACTTGGCACTCAATA
>NW_010321709.1:0-426 GCF_000700745.2 Antrostomus carolinensis
GGACGGAGAGCACTGGGGGGACCGGGGAAACTGGGAGCACTGGGGGGACTGGGAGCACTGGGGGGACTGGGAGCAGTGAGGAGACTGGGAACACTGGAGGGACTGGGAGCACTGGGGAGACTGGGAGTACTAGGGGAGAATGCAGGCACAGGGGACTGAGGGCACGGGGAGCACTGCAGGAGACTGGGGCTACTGGGAGGACTGGGAAGAATGGGGGAACAGGGGACTGGGAGTATTGGGAAGACTGGGAGCACTAAGGGAGACTGCAGGCACAGGGGTCTGGGAGCACTGGAGGGGACTGGGGGCACTTGGAGGACTCGGAGCAGGGCTGGGGGACTGGGATACTAGGACACTGTGGCACCAGGGGACTGGAAGCAACTGGGAGCACTGGGATTAGGGTACTGGGAGCACTGGGATTGGGGTACT
>NW_010321710.1:0-228 GCF_000700745.2 Antrostomus carolinensis
CAGGGAGGGGGACACCAGAGGGACACCCTGAGAGTGTCACTGGGGATGGGGACACCGGGGCCACCCCCCAGAGTGTCACCGGGGATGGGGACAGCAGGGCCATCCCCCAGAGTGTTACCAAAAACGGGGCCACCGGGGCCACCCCCCAAGTGTCATCGGGGATGGGGACAGCGGGGCCACCCCCTAGAGTGTCACTGGGGCCACCCCCCAGAGTGTCACTGGGGACAG
>NW_010321711.1:0-696 GCF_000700745.2 Antrostomus carolinensis
TTATATATATTTCTTTATCTTTATAAATTATCTTCTAAATCTCTTACTTTACAAATATCTTTCATTATAAATTTATTCCTTTATAAATCTTTTCCTTTACAAATCTATTCCTTTATAAATCTATGACTTAAAGATTTGAAGGAGTGCTGGCAGGTTTTTCTATTTGCTGACAATTTTTTTCAAGATGTTCTATACCGGGTCATGTGGGAAAGTTGATAACAATTATTAAAGGTGTGAATTGATAATGAATTAGTTAAATTAAGCCATGGTAGAAACATGCACATGTGGAATTCAAGGGACCTTAATCTGATATAGCTTGATTTTCTGTACCGTGAGGTGAGTGAAACTGGATTAAGGCAATTCATATTCTAAGTAGGGATGTGGTCAGACATCCACGTGGCTTCAGATGTTATCACTTAATAAAACCACGTTCCCACATGGGTTTGCAGGGTCCGGCAGCCTGGAGGATTTCTTTTCCCGGGCTGATGGCAGGGGGGTTGGAACTGGATGAGCTTTAAGGTCCCTCCCAACCCAAACCAGTCTGGGATTCTATGTCTTGCTGCAGGTGCATCTCCTGCCCTTCCCCATACCTGGTACAGAGACGATGTCCAGCTTGAGTGTTGATGCTGAGGAAACCCCCTGAGAATGGGTCCGTCACCCTGGGGTGAGAAGCTCCTGCAAAGGTGTGTCTCCTCC
>NW_010321711.1:786-1433 GCF_000700745.2 Antrostomus carolinensis
ACCAAGCCCGGCCCGTTCCCAGATCACGATCCCGCAGGAGCCACAATCCCGACCCGAAACCGCAATCCTGGGAGAGCCAGAGCCCGAGCCAGAACCAAAGACAACCTCATTACTATACCGAACATGATGTTATAGGATATGCAATATCCATTATAGGATATGCAATATCCTCTTGGCCTATCCAAATGTCAGTCAAGCTCACTACTTTTAATATTCCTCACCCTCCCTTGCACTTGCAGATCAGCAAAACACAAAGTCCTTCAACTTCCAGTGAGAACTGCAAACATCGGTGTGTGATCAACGTTCTTCTGCTACCAAATCCCAGCTGAACCCAAACCCCAGCGCTGTTCCAGCTGCTGAGAAGAACCAGCTCTGGCCCAGCTCACACCAGGACATTTAGCTGTCCTGGATGCTTGTCATCACTAAACTGGCATTTCTTGGGGAGCAAAGCTGGGAAAAAACATTGAATCCTCTTGATTTTACATGTTTTAAATTTGTGTGATTATTACTTTAGCTGCTGACAGAACTCATTACAAACTCAACACCTTTTGCTGTGAGAGGCAGTTGATAAGAAGAGGTCTGGTTCCTCCTCTTCCCTCATCCTTTGCCGTCCCGTCTCGCCGTCCGGCAGCGCCAGGTCCCCGGCC
>NW_010321711.1:1462-2013 GCF_000700745.2 Antrostomus carolinensis
GCCAGGGGAATAGGTGAGTGTCTGCCTCCACATTTCGCTTTCGGTTCTTAATGAAAACATATTGCTGTAGTCACCCCGTCACCGCAGAGCCAGCAGACGGGAGGTAATAAGGACATTATTGGGGAAAACATCTCTGAGCCAGGGAGACACATTCCTTCCCAACATATAAGCAGAGCGGGGTGATAGAGCTGTCTGCCGTCCCCCGATAACTACGGGCTGTGCATCAATCGCGGTGGCATGGACAGTAATGCCATCCCCATGACTAATGGCACAGGAATATTTAATAGAATCAGGTCCCAAAAATATCTCTTTTTTACCTGCCCCCTTTTTTTTGGGGGGGGCCTCATATTTTTATTCTGCCATCCCAATCTTCATTTTTCCTAATAGAATTTCAAAACTTCCTGATATGATTATATTATTCATGGTACCCTATTAGTGAAAACAAAATTACTCCAATGAACTTATTAGGACATGACAGAAAACTGCTGATGTGATGGAAAATTTCTAGGGTTCTCCTGTTTGGATCTGTGGAGCCATTCTTCTTGATTCCT
>NW_010321711.1:2051-11907 GCF_000700745.2 Antrostomus carolinensis
CTCCGGGAGCTGCTGGGGTGCAGGGACTCAGCTGTGGGTCATCGAGGAAGGTGGGTGCTACCAGGCATGTAGCAGCTCCTTGTCATGATGGATATGTGGGGCAGGGGACCCATCCTTCGTAGAATCCCAGACTGGTTTGGGTTGGAAGGGACCTTAAAGCTCATCCAGTTCCAACCCCCCTGCCATCAGCAGGGACACCTTCCACTAGACCAGGTTGCTCAAAGCCTCATCCAGCCTGGCCAAGAACACTTCCAGGGAGGAGCAGCCACAGCTTCTCTGGCCAACCTGGGACACTGGCTCACCACCCTCACATCTCATCTCCATCTCCCCTCTTCACTAGAGCAAAGCCTCACAGGACTTGTAGTTCAGGTAAATAAACAAAACAGAGAAGTGAAGAGGGCTCCTGGATGTCCTGCAGGTCAGAAGCAAACCAGCCCTGCAGCTACACCTGGTCTGCAGAAGACCCCTTCCTCAGGAGGAGAAAGCTCCACATCTCCTCCATCAAATGTCCTTCAGAAGAGTCATTTCACCCTCACCCTTCCTCAGGGGGTATCTCAGCTCCCAACGGATTTCTGAGCTCTGCCAGCTCCCCTGTGCCCCATGGGACCATCATGTGGCTCTTGAGACCCCCTGGTCCCCTGTCACCTCCCTGTACCCTTGGCAGTGTGGGGCTGGGAGTTGGGCAGAGGGTGGCAGGAGGGGGGTTCCTCCAGCACCCCGATCCTGCAGTAGATATTGGCTTTGGGGACATGGTTTTGAACTAAAAGAGAGGAGATTCAGACTGGATAGATGGAAGAAATTTGTGACAGTGAGGGTGCTGAGACCTGGCCCAGGTTGCCCAGAGAGGTGGTCAAAGCCCCATCCCTGGAAACATTCCAGATCAGGTTGGACGGGGCTCTGAGCAGCCTGATCTGGTTGAAGATGTCCCTGGTTGGACTAGATGACCTTGAATGGTCTCTTCCCACCCAAACCAGTTTGTGATTCTATGATTTGAAGCCAAAGTTGATTCAAATGAAGACAAATGGAAATATCAGGCTTGCAGGAGGAGGGTCGATACCCTGAGACCCACAGGCTGAAGGTGACACTGAAGGTGAGCCCAGGAACACAACAAACTTCCAACAAGGGTTGATGGGCCTGAAAATCACCTGAGAGGAAAAGGAATCGGATGAAAATGCTTGTGACCCCTTCATTTCCAGTGATAAGGGAGCAAACCCTTCTCCTTCTTCTTCTCCTTGCCCTCTCCTTTTTTGTTTAGTATTCCAAAGACTGCAATCTGGATTTTATTCAGCAGCTGAAAGGAAACTCTCTGATTATGATATTCCAAAAAGGCGTATTATAGCTCGAGAAAATCGCAGCCATTGTGCTTTCCTTGAAAGTTGCCTTAAAAAGATTTAATTTATATTTTTGATGATGAGTGAAATTTTTTTTACTATTATTTTTTATTTTTTTTACTTTAAGAAAATTAATCAGCTGTCAGTGTGCTGGGAATTTTAATTCCCCATTCACTAATGTTTAATAATAGCATTATATAATAATACATTAAGAAGCAAAATAAGACAACCCACTTCATTTTGCTTTGGTCTGCCTGGAGGACTGGCACTTGAATCCTCCAGATGAAAGGCTAATACTTTTATCCCTTAAACTCCTCAGTCAGCCCCTGCAACTAAAGGACTTAAAGGAGAATAATTGGCTCTTTAGAGAAGAAGAAGAGAACAATGTGCTCTCTGCCTCTCAAGTTCTGCTTTGCATCTGTCTCCGTATTCTTTTCTTTGTATAAATAAATTAAATAATGTTACCTAAAGAACAACAACAAAAAAATATTCTCTCTTTACACTTTGTTCCAAATTAATTTCCAGATGGCCCTTCTCTTATGTTCTGGCTGAGGAGAAGGAGAAGATCTTGGCCTGTGTGAACCATGACCAAGGGTGGAGGGGAAACTGTCACTTCATCTTTGTCTGTATTAATTGTAAAGACATGGCAAGCTGATGTCCATAAAAAAAAACCAACAATGTGAGGAGAGGGTAGCAGTTGCTTTCAAATATTCCAAATTTGCAGTGCTCACAGAGAGAAGCATGAGAAAAGAAAGGCGTGTTTGTGTTCGTGTGGCCAAGTTGTATTCATGTCCTGCCACCTCGAACGCGGCTCCCGCCTGGGAGAGGGCACTTGTGCCCCCCGTTTTGTTTCAGGTTGGCTCCAACCAACGTGCGCTCGCCAAACCTTGATCCAGGCTCATTGCCAAGAGGATCTCATCGAGCTGAAGCAAAAAATTCACTGCTCACTTGAGCTGAAAACATCCCTGATCTCTGGCCAGCACAAGGTTAGGAACACTTACATCCTTCTTCAGAACTATTTTGATGGCTGTAAATGTGGCTTCAATATTCTGCGAGCTGAATAACGATCCTCAACACACAGGTGAGTTTCAAGCCAGGTTTTCAGTGTATCTATTTTTTTAGGCTCCTTTTTAAAGTCACTGCATGTACTTGGTCTGCCTTTCATTTATTTATTTATCTATTTATCTATTTATTTATTTATTTTTATTATGTATGTATGTATTTATTTATTTATTTATTATAAATACGTATTTATTTATTAACAAAGCTGATTTTCTCCCCCTTGAACTTGTCTCCATCGCTCCTGTCTCCTCAGGCCTTGCAGCTCCCACCTTACTGACCCAATGCACCTTACAAACGCTGTTGGCTTTGCCCGTGAAGCTTGTGAATTCCTTTTCACCGCAGCTATTTGCAAGTCCATCGCGTGGATCTCACATGCTTGGGTTGTAACTTGGCCATCAAAGCTTGTGACATCTTCCAGCCAACAGCCACGCACGCACACGCAGTAACCTGGAGTCGGGCTTCTCATCTCTGGGCTGTTTATTTAAGCAAAGACCCATTGCACGTGGGTTGCTGGTGAACTTTAAGCACAAGTGTAAGTATAAGGGCGTGTGTAACTCCAAGTGTGTGAGAAGGTTGGTGAAATTAATCTTATTATGGAGTTCCCATCCAAGCTCCATGACAGCAGTGCCCAATGGATTATATCCATTTTCACAAATCCCAGAATCCCAGAATTGCCAGGATGGGAAAAGCCCTTTAAACCTATAAAGTCCAACCATGAACCCAACACTGATAAGTCCCCGACTGACCCATGTCCCTCAGCACTGTGTCTACACGACTCTTCAATCCCTCCAGGGATGGGGACTCCGCCACTGCCCTGGGCAACCCCTTCCAATGCCTCAGAACCCTTGCAGCAAAGAAATTCTTCCTCACATCCCATCTCAACTGCTCTGGGCACAACTGGAGGCCATTTCCTCTTGTCCTGTCCCTTGGTCCTTGGTTGAACAGACCACCTGCCCCTTCATCAGTTATGACTTGAATACTGGGTTGAGTGTTGGGTCCCTGAGTCCAAGAAGGACATGGAGGTGCTGGAGCGTGTCCAGAGAAGGGAACGGAGCTGGGGAAGGGTCTGGAGCACAAGTGTGCTGAGTTCCCTTGTGGCTGAGGGAACTGGGGGTGTTGAGCCTGGAGAAAAGGAGGCTGAGGGGAGACCTTGTGGCTCTGTGCAAGTCCCTTGGAGGAGGGTAGAGAGAGGTGGGGGTGGGTCTGTTCAACCAAGGACCAGGGGACAGGACAAGAGGAAATGGCCAGCAGACCTGTGAACCGGTGTTCCTCTGGCTGAAGTCAATGTGTGAAAATGATTTACACCACCAGAAGGGCTGTTTCTGTCTCCCAAAGGAGATAACGAAATGGGGCAGAACTTCAAACCAACCCTAAAAGCTTTTCTCTGCTTTTCCTCCTGCTCACGTCACTTCAGCACTTAACTAATTACAGGCAATTTCTTGCTCTTCTCAAGATTAGAAATAACTGAGGCCCCAGAGATGAGGGAGCACAGTTCTCTTTTGACACCAAGAGGTCTCGGGGTTTTGGTGTCTCTGCTTTTGTTTCTGAGCTGCATATGAAATGTTTTCCTGGCAAAAACTTTCCAAACAGGATGCTGGGCTAATCCGAAAAGGATGTTTCCCCCCCACATCCCCTCACGAACCAGGAGGAGAAACAGCAAACAGGGTGTGTAGGAGGGAGGAATCTTAATGGTTCCCAAATGTCTTGACACCAAAAGCCCTTCACACCTGGGGAGAGGACATCAAACATCTCCGCCGTGCTGGTGGGTACCCACCAGTCCAAGGGCTGCACCCAACGTGGGTCCTCCAGGAGGGTCACAGCGGTGGGATGCACGTCGGTGCAGCTTCCTGACATCTGGTACAGCTCTAACTGCGTAAAACCTCTTGGTGCAAGAAAACCTTGAGCCTACGGTCGCTTGGTGTTCACAGAGGATCCATCATTGTTCCTCGTCATTCTCTGCCGCTCCTTTGGGGATTTCCTTATGTTTCTTTTCTCCCACTTTCTTCAAGCCTCCAGGACTGTTGTGTTCCCTCTCCCTCCCTTTGGACTTTTTACGCTGCTCAGGTGTTTTTAACAGTGACTGTGGGGAGCATGAGGAGTGAGCTCCATGCTCTGGTTGTCCCCGATGGCACATGGAGTGTGGACAGAGTCAATGTGCACTAATGTCACATCCAGGGGCCTCCCGAAGCCCCCATGAGGTGGGGAAGCTGCCCCATGAGAGAGCGGTGCCTTTGGTACCCACCACCTGTGCTTCACAGACATGGTGGAGATGGTGATGGTGGAGCTGGTGGTGATGGAGATGGTGATGGCAGAGCTGGTGGTGGTGGAGATGGCTATGATGGAGATAGCAATGATGGAGATGGCAATGGTCCAGATGGTGATGGTGGTGATGGAGATGGCTATGATGGAGGTAGCAATGATGGAGATGGCAATGGTCCAGATGGTGATGGTGGAGATGGCAAGGTGGAGATAACAATGGTGGAGATGGTGATGGTCCAGGCTGGGATGTGGGATGTGATGTGGCATCCTTAGCTGTAGCAGGACCAGGACCTTCTGGATCTTTGACAAATATCATTATCTTCAGGTCAGGCTGTGGCCTTTGGTGCAGCCAGCCAGATCCAGTCCAATGTTGACCTGAGCTCCTCACACCCTAAAAAATGGGATGTGCAGGCAGCTTCTGCTGAAGAAATGGAAGTTAAATCATAGAATCATAGACTGGTTTGGGTGGGAAGGGACCTTTCAAGGTCATCTAGTTCAACCAGGGACATCTTCAACCAGACCAGGTTGCTCAGAGCCCCATCCAACCTGACCTGGAATGTTTCCAGGGATGGGGCTTCTCCTGGGTGTAAAAGCTGGTAGTAGCACGGTGCTTTGTTGAGAGACGTGTCTCTTTAAATTCAGCTTGTAATGAATGCAAGGATTTTTTTTAATATATATATATATTAAAAAGATGTAGAAATTCAGCTTTGAAACCCAGATTTCTTGAGATCTAAATCTGAATTCCCTCTGCTCAAATGCTTCTGTAATACGACTCGGTTTCTCCCAAGCAATCTGATGGCATGTGCAAGTTATTCTTATTTTTACCCTTCTTACCCATATGAGAAAGGAAACACAGTCCATTTGCTGCGAGCCCCAGAGCATCTGCTGATTTGTCAGTTTTATTTAGTTCAACTGCATTCACTTTGGCTGCATAGGGGACCGTTTAGACAAGCTAGCTGGAGAAAATTAGTTCTACTTTACCAACGTTAACTACCCTGATTGTACATTAATTAAGATATGCTTTGTGACATGTGATATGTCCTAACATCAATACTGGGGGAGTTAGGGAGTTTGAACAATTTAAAATTAGTCCAGGGGAGAGGGGGTAAAAATAGTGTTTGGTGGCAAAAATATTTCTCCACCTTGAGAACGTAGATGCTGTGGGCATTTGGGGTGTGAGGGGGTGGTTAATGTTGTTTCATTGCTTAGAGTTTGGGTTCCATAATGAAAAATTCAGTCCAATAAAACTTGACGGTGTGAGGTGACCCTACAGCCTCTGAGAGCAGCAGAACATGACTTCAGAACCCACCTTGCTTTTCCAGATCTTTCCCAAACAGACTAATTAACAGTTCTTTAAGCTGGGAATGTTTTGAGGTTTTTTTGTGAAGATGTCTCGGTGAAAGGCTTCAACCAAGGCACAGAGCATGGACCAACCAGTCAATGTGACCCATGTCCCCAACCTCCCAGGGCAAGAGGAGTGTGAGCTGCTGTTCACTGACACTGGCAGCATGTTGCTTGAGGTGCCTCCAGCCTCTTCATGTTGGTAGAAGTATCTACATCAACATTGTGCACCACTTGAAGGAGCTGTAGGTGAGGTGGAGGGAGTTTCAGCAGCCAAGAGTGGGTGAGTTACATTCCTGGGTGTGGACAGCAGTCATAGAATCATAGCATCATGGAATGGTCTGGGTTGGGAGGGACCTTAAAGCTCATCCAGTTCCACCCCCCTGCCATCAGCAGGGACACCTTCCACTAGACCAGGTTGCTCAAAGCCTCATCCAACCTGGCCAAGAACACTTCCAGGGAGGAGCAGCCACAGCTTCTCTGGCCAACCTGGGCCACTGGCTCACCACCCTCACACCAAAGAATTTCTTCCTAATATCTAACCAGCTGTCCTCACCTGGGAACCTGGAACAAAAGATGCTGGTTGGAATGAAATGTGGACAAGCGTGCCGTGTTGGGAACTGTTACACCCAGCTACTGTGCAAAGACCTTTCATAGTGATTAAAGTGTATTAATAATTTTTAGAATCCTCCTTCTTATTGTCTGAACCAAAACAAGTGCATCTCTCTGTTCATATGTTGAAACATGGAGGTGCCACCACACCGACTTCTGCCAAAACCCTCATGTTGGAGAAATTGTATTAATTCTTCGGAGCCTCACGGAACCTTTAATCCATTGCTTTCCTAATATTGAGGAATTAAAAAGTGATTTTCCCAAGGCAAATATTTACCCTGAGCATCCTTTTCAAAGCTGCTTTTTGCAATGAAGGAGAGCACTGGGCAACTGGTTGAAAAAAATGTCACCATCCATCAGTGATCATTTCGTGGACCTGGTAGATGTGGCCTCGAGATCAGTTCCCACAGATCCTTCTGCCATCCTTTCAAACCCTTTTCTCCTGACTGTGAACAAAGGGCTTCAAGGGTCTGGTGAGCCGTGAGTTATTTGCAAGCAATATAAAAGTAGTGCTGAAGCTTTAAAAACAGCTGTAAAGCATTTACCACATAAAACAAATAGATATAAAACATGCAAGGATTTTTTTTTTCCATTTCCCTGCATGCTTTTTAAAGCAGAAAAAGCCTGCCTAGGTAGCTGGCCTTTAAGCCTTCAATTAATTGAACAAAGATTTAAAAATTGTTCAATTGGTTTCATTAGGAAGTGTATAATAGAATAATAAAGTAAAACAAATGATATAAAGCAGACCCACTAATTAGCTCTACATGATTGATACAGCTTTGGACTAGGCATTTGATCTCAAACAAAATGCAGTTCCTTGTTAAGAGGATTTTTAATTGATGTGCAGAGAGGTATTAGATGATGTTGGAAAATAATTACTCAAAAGCTATTCATGCATTTGGCTGAACATAACAAATGAAGTTTGGGCTCTGGATCTGGCGGAGTGGACACATGCTAATTAATAACGAGAGGAACAAGCATCTTCCAGTAGTTTTTAACCCAGTGTTTACTAGGAGATTGCTTCGCAATTATGCGCCATAATGAGGTTGTCATCTAAACAAAATCAACATTACTCAGATGTCATTTGAGATTGCTAAATGTTGCAGCCCATGTCGATGTTCCATTCTTTTTACAGATGGTAATATGTTATTAATCACCAGGAGCTGTTGTTAGCGATCCAGCTGCTACGGGCGTTCTGGTACGAGGGGACACCCACACTCCTCTCCCCCTTTCAGACTGGAAAATAGAGTGTCCTGGGAATTCTAAAGTTTGCTCTGAAAATCCCGAGTCTCGGTGTCTGTTCAGCGGGGAAGCAAGAGGTGTTTATATATTCTATCAAATATTTCTATAGAGTCTATATAAATATTATATCTACATAGATGATCAGATAGAATTATTGAATAGTTGGGTTGGAAAAGACCTTTGAGATCGTCGAGTCCAACCTGTCCACTACTGAACCAGATCTCTGAGCACCTCATCTGCCCTGCTCTTCAATCCCTCCAGGGATGGGGACTCCACCACTGCCCTGGGCAACCCCTTCCAATGCCTCAGAACCCTTGCAGCAAAGAAATTCTTCCTCACATCCCATCTCAACTGCCCTGGCCACAACTGGAGCCCATTTCCTCTTGGCCTGTCCCTTGGGCCTTGGTTGAACAGACCCACCCCCACCTCTCTCCACCCTCCTCCAAGGGACTTGCACAGAGCCACAAGGTCTCCCCTCAGCCTGTCCCGCTGCCAGGGGCTGTTGTGACCCAAGGGCAGGACCCGGCACTTGGCCTGGTTGAACCTCAGACAGTTGGTCCTGGCCCATGGATCCAGCCTGGCCAGATCCCTCTGCAGAGCCTCCCCACCCTCCAGCAGATCAACACTCCCAACCATCTTAATGTCATCTGCAAAATGACTGAGGGTGCCCTCCATCCCCTCACCCAGATCATGGATGAAGATGTTAAACAGGAGTGACCCCAGTACTGAGCCCTGGGGAACACCACTGGTGACTGGTCTGATCTTTAGTGTCCTTTCCAACCCACACCATTCCATGAGTCTGTGTTTCTGTGACATATTCCTCCTCTTCACAAAGCTGACAAGGGGGAGTCTGTGCTGTCTTTTGTGTGAAAGCATCATCCAGGTGCTGCTGGTCCAGCCACCACCGCTCCACTCTCCGGCGTGCCCTCACCCACAGCCCTCTGCTGCTGCAGGGACCCCTTCCATCAGCCTCCCCAGGTGTGGGAAGAGAGAAGAGAGTCAACCAGAGCTGACATTATCCTGCAGGTTCATTTGAAGTCTCTTTGGAAGGGGAGTGGGAGCTAGAAAGGCTGGGCACCATGCGGTGAATCTCCTGAGCAGGCTGCAGTCTCCAGGGCTACCAATCTGGCACGGCCACCAGCGCTGAAAGCATCACGGATGGAAGAGAAAATAATAAACCTCAGAAGAACCAGTTGCTTAGGATGCAAGCAGTCAGTTTTATCTCCTTGCCACTCCTTACTCTAATATCTCAGTGCCTTTGCAGACTGAGGATGCAGCAATGCGTCCTGAGGATGAACTTCTCCCGCAGAGCGTCCAGGGTTGACTCTTCCTGTGTTGAGTGTTCCTTGCCATGTGTTGGTGGAAGGCTGGTGTGAGCAGGTGGGTCTTTCATCTCACATTGATGTTGTCAAATGTCTGATTCGGATTCCTGCAGCTGGTGAGACTGATTTGACTGTCACCCAGTTCTCCAACACAAGGGCTGTGGGACTCAACGGCCCAGGGGTGACGTGAGGTTCGGGGTTTGGCATTTAACGTTTGTCTTGCCGTGTGAGTTTCTTTCATCTTCTCTCTATTTAAACAAAGGGATTTGATTGAAAAGATGATGTTTTCCTTGATCTCTCCACTGTGCCTGGCACAATGAGATGTTGATCTTGACTGGAGTTTTTGCAGGATACCGGACTGGCCATGACATCCAACAGTGGATCTGAGGAAGAATTTCTTCACCCAAAGGGTTCTCAAGCACTGGAACAGGCTGCCCAGGGCAGTGGTGGAGTCACCATCCCTGGTGGGATTTAACAGTCGGGCAGACGAGGTGCTGAGGGACATGGGTTAGAGGTGGAATTGGTAGTGGTGAGTTCATGGTTGGACTCGGTGATCTTAGAGGTCTTTTCCAACCAAAACTACGATTCTATCCTCTTATGCTACGGAATATTTGACAGTGAGGATAGTACAACCAAGTGGGCAGGAGCTGCTTGTCTTTTAATTTCTTTCATTCATTAGTTACGTAA
>NW_010321711.1:11943-21055 GCF_000700745.2 Antrostomus carolinensis
TATTGAAGTCTGTGCTTGTGAAGCTCCCCAGGGATCCCTAGAAGCTCTGGGAGCAGAGTCCTCTGGATCCAAAGTAAGTTTTAAAACTCTTCTGCTACTCTTTACCTTTCTAGACAAAAGTCAACTTCTCTTTTAACAATTTACCTTTTGATCTGGAAGTATCGAATGAGGAATGAACAAAACCAGAGCTATTTCCAAAAATCAGCTCTGGTTTGAGTGCTCCATTTCTGGTTGTCCCATATGAAACACCTCGAGCTGGCTGGATTTCCAGGCTGTGCACCTTGACTTGGTGAATGGTCTTTAAAAATCTTTTGTTCTGCCACCTGACTTTGGGCACGCAGAAGCTGTGTCATCCCAGCTCCTGGACCAGTGTCCTGGTGTGTAGCTGGGACAGAGCTGGGCTCTTTCCAGCAGCTAAAACAGCACTGGGGTTTGGGTTCAGCTGGGATTTGGTAGCAGAAGAACGTTGATCACACACCGATGTTTGCAGTTCTCACTGGAAGTTGAAGGACTTTGTGTTTTGCTGATCTGGAATATTGAGGAATATTGACCTGACTCAGCTCCATGGGCATTGGGCTCTGCCAAGGGGCTGTTCCATCTCCTGTCCCCCATGGGCAGGAGATCCATGAGGGGCTCTTCCTCTCTTGCTCTCTCTGGCTTTGGCTCGGGCTCTGGCTCTCCCGGGATTGCGGTTTCGGGTCGGGATTGTGGCTCCTGCGGGATCGTGATCTGGGAACGGGCCGGGCTTGGTGGGCGGGTGCTGAGCAATGGCACTGGGTGTCACTCATTGGTGTATTTTATTCCTATTATTATTATCATTATTATTTTAGTAATGTTGTTATTTTAAGGTTGGTTTTATTTCCATTATTAAATGGTTCTTCTCTCCCTCTAAGAGTCTCCTTCTCCTTTGCCCCCCAATTCTCTCCCCTATCCCCTAGCTGGGGGGAGTGAGCGGCTGGGTTTGGCTGCCAGCCCAGTGCCACCATCACTCCCAGTTTTGCAAAAGGGCTCTGTTGGGCATTACTTAGACATCAACTCAAAGACCATTTTTTCCTGGGAGCAAGTTTCGCTGTCAGAGGAGGCGCAATGAGCACTTGTCGGGCAGCAGGCTGAAGGAGATTCCTTCCTCACTATTTTTAAATGGCTTTCCAGTTTCTGCCTTTGCCCCACACAAACCCCTGCACGTGGGCATTTCTCTGCCTGTGCCTGTGGGAAAAATTAAAAAACCCCCAAAAACCACCAATCCAAGGGTGCACCAGTCTGGCTGTGCTGGGAAACACAAGCCACCTTCTAACCAGGAGCCTGTGGCTCGCAGGGCTGGTTAGTGAAGACAACTGCAGATCCTGGGTGCTGTCCCATCCGCTGTGCTAATTACATCACTAATTTACTAGCTGGCCAAATGGTGCTCTTCTGCCACGAACCACCATCCCTCCAGCTCCAGACAAGCCTCTCCCCAGCATCCCTCCTTGGGAGACAACTTCTCCGTTGATTTCGAGCCCGATGCCAAAAAATCTCACTTTTCTCTTTCCAATAAATTACTCTGACACTTCCCAGCCGTGGCTTTGATATTTTTACTTTAAAGGCCTGTTTTGTGCGGCGTGGTTTGAACAGTTGTCAGAAGTTTTATTTTTGGAAAAAAAAAAAAAAGAAAAAAGAAGAAAGACAGAGAGTATTTTGTGAGATAATTAAGAGTTTGTGAAGTTTCCTTGAGAAATAAAAAAGGCCCCAACCATCATCTTCTGCTCGTAGATGCATTTTACACTCAATTCTTCATCCGCCACCTCCTCTCCCTCCCCGGCTAGTTTATAAATCTGTTAATTAATGGTGTTTATTCTCCTCTCAGCCTTGCTGGAGAAATGGTTTTAGGATGATATTATTAGGAAGTGATGATAACGTATGTGGGAAAAGGTATTTTTTTGGGATGTGGGCTCACCCATCACTATGGAAACAAGTAAATATTTGCAGACCTCAACTACTGATTAATACCTACTGGTGATTTTGGCTTTCCAAAGTTCCCGTCTGGATGCGGAGGGGGTTATTAAAGCAGTATGGACAAGGCTGCAGCTGCCAGGAGAACTCCTCGGGCAGAGAAACTCAAGCTGAGCACCAGAAGAGGACTTTGCCAGTGACATGAGCTGTGGTCCTACAACACGGAGTATGGTGGGCACCCAGAACCAGCCCTGGGTTGGGACACGGCACTAATTCACCTCAAGGATAGATCTACACAGGCAGAACACTCGACAAGGAGTGATGAAGGGGGATGATAGGAGAGAGACAGGTTTGTCTCCCTGTGTGAAAGTCTTTACAGAAGGGTTTGAGAACTTCCTAGAAGAAGGAATGTTCTTCTGCATGAACCGTTGGACTTCTCTATTGGAAAAAAAATCTTAATGACTTGGTTTTGTGGGTCATAAACCCATCACAGGATTCTCTCAGATAGCTAGAAAGTATAAGAAAATAAAACTTTGCTTAGTAAATTCTTTATTCTCCACACATTTTTGGTCTTTCCAGAGAATCCTAAGTTCTCACCTCTTCAGTCTTCCAAAAGAAAATGAAAATAAAACAGTAGATTTGAGTTTGGATTAGAATTATTTTGATTCACAGGATGGTTCTGAAAATGGGATTCAAGCTCTTTAATCATGTAGGTACTGAAAATACTGTGGTAGGTGGACAAAACGTAGTACCAGGTGTCCCTCTTACTGCACTGTTAGCTTGGCCAACATAGAATTACTCATCTACTTTATATTCTTGCTTGTCACAGCTCCAGGCTGCCTCGTGTCTTCTTGAGATCTGTTTGAATTTATGGTTGGTCAAGAGAGCCAAGCGAGCAGCAGCAGAAACTCAGCCCTGCTGCATTCATCTGAAGAAGACACAGAGGTTGGACATTATGGGTGGTATGTCCATTATGGGGTTTGGAACTAGATGATCTTGAAGGTCCCTTCCAACCCAAACCATTCTATGATTCTACAATTCTAAGACCAGCAGAGACCACCACATGCAATGAAGCCACCTCACCAGCAATCCAACCCAACTACTTGGAAATTAGCTCAAGGGTACCAACCCCTCTCCCTTTGATCCCCATGCCAAAGTGTCCCCATGGTGCTGAGCCACTCAACACACACTACAGTCCTCCCAGGCCCAGAGAAATGAGGCTCTCCTGGCATGGATGAAGGATGTCAGCAGCTGAGTGGAACAGCAGAAGCTCTACCATGGCATCAGGCTGATGTGCAACCACTTCCACCAATGCCCACCAATGTCCTTTGTGGATTCTTGCTGCTTCACTTCCCCCATAGCTGGAAATCTGGATTAATCAGCAGCTTCTGTGCATGAAGAACCTCATTATAGGTTTGATATGAAAGCTGCCTTCAGATTTATTGCAGCCTGGCCAAGAGGTTGGCCACCCATTAACTGTTTCTTCAAGGCAGTTGAGGCTGGGAGATGTGTGGGCTGAGATGGAGGGCAGCGAGGCAGAAGGAAATGCAAAAGGTAGTAAGTGAAGCCGTGGTGATCTGCAGGGCCTTGGGGCATCTTTCTGAACATCTGCACTCACCTCGGGCAAAATCCTGTCCCTCCTGAATTACATGGAAAATGTGCTGCTGACCTCAAAACGGCCAGAACTTTGTCCGTAACTGCAGGATGAGGAACTTCAATCATATAGATATTTATTAATTAAATAACACTGGAACAATATATCTGGTGATTTATCCCTTCATGCTGACAAATAACCCCGAAGTGACTTGCCTGAAGACACTCTTGCCATCCATCTGCCAGGGAAGAGCACAGCCTGGGTCTCCTGAGTCCCAATCCCTTGGATGGACTGTAAAGCCATCTTCCTCCAGCCAATGGCTTCATCCATCATCATTTAAGTCAGCTTGACAGTTGGCTTTCTGAGGTCATCCCTGGTGATTTATTCCTACCCTTCTCTCTTCAAAAGCTCGCAGCCTGTGCCTCGTCAGATGTTTGTGGAGATGTCCTCTTTGCGTGATGGTACTTTTCCTAACACTCGCCCGACGAGCAGCTTGATGCTTGCACCACTGCTCTGAGGCGTGTGGAGGGCAAGAGCCCTCCTGGAGTGACCTGTGCTCAGGTGTGTCCATGCCTGCTTCTCCACAGATGATGACAGCGAGTGGAGAATCATTGAATCATGGAATGGTTTGGGTTGGAAGGGACCTTTCAAGGTCGTCTAGTCCAACCCCTTCACCTTTGTGGGGTTGGACATCTTCAACTAGATCAGGTTGTTCAAAGCCCCATCCAACCTGACTGTGAATGTCTCGAAGAATGGGGCTTCTACCATCTCTTTGGGCAACCTGTCATGAAGCAGGTGATGGGGCAGGACCCATTTATCCCTTTTCCCTCTCCTTTATCTGCTGTCAGTCTGGCATTCTGCCCCAAAAGGTGGTCAAGCACTGGAACAGGTTGCCCAGGGAGGTGGTAGAGTCACCATCCCTGGTGGGATTTAACAGATGGGCAGAGGAGGTGCTGAGGGACATGGGTTAGAGGTGGAATTGTCGGTGTTGGGTTCATGGTTGGACTCAATGATCTTCAAGGTCTTTTCCAACCACGACTATTCTGTGATTCTATAATAACGTTGGCTTTGTATTTCACTTCCCAACGGTCTGCTTCCCTTAATGAAGTAGTCTCCAGCTTCTTCATTTTCCTCTTCTTAGTTACCAGATTATTGACTTGTAATTTGTCACGATGATCTAGCTTGGCTACTAACTGGGAAATGTTTAAATGGAGCAGTAATTAATGCATTGTAAAGCACTTCAGGTAATTGTGGGATCAGCGGCACATTACCTGGAGCAGTAACACATTTCACAGCTAAACCAGAAAAAGGTTTGGTGGAGGTTTTTTTGCCAGGTTATTTGAGGGTGTGAAACATGCTGTTGTGGAAAGGCAGTGTGAATCCGTAGGATGCAGAAATCAATGGAGCCCCATCTTTCCCGCGTGCGGTAGGAGCTGTGAGACAAGGGCACGGCATTTTTCCTCATCAAGCAGGTGATGGGAAAGTGAAGAGTCAAGCTGAGCTTGCTACATCCAGCTGTACTTTGTTTGCTACTTAATGGGGCAGGTCATGGTTATAACACTCCAAAGAAATCAGCTGGGCTCAGCCTGAGGAGCACAGAGAAAGCGTTGGACCTCCAGCAGCTCCACGTTCGATCGCTCCCGTAGGTCATCTGCGGGGAGAGGAACTCGGGGATATGATAAAGCAGCATCGTTCTGCTGCTGGCACCTCAGGCTCATCCCCAGGGGAGGTAGAAGGTTTCCCAACCTCAACTCAATCCCTGAGTTGAGGTTGGGAAAAGCAATGTGGCTAAAGAATGAGTTATTGCTGTGTGACACAGACCTTGGCCAACCAGCAGACACCAGGCTGGCAGCTCCTCCTTCCCCTGGACATGAAGAAGAGGGGTTTGTAAAGCAGGTTGGTGTGGATAAGGGGTGGTACCGAGGTCCTTGGCAGTGGTGGGCTCTGCAGAGCTCGAGTGCTGGCCGTGGAGGTGAGTTTTGCTATCACAAGGGCCATGTCGGGCTGTGCTAACCCAGCTCTTCCAGGAGTTAGTCATGGTAGGGAGTGATGCATCTGCACCGAGGTCCTCAAAGCTCTGCTGTCCTGAGGAGGGCAACGGAGCTGGGGAAGGGTCTGGAGCACAAGTGTGCTGAGTTCCCTTGTGGCTGAGGGAACTGGGGGTGTTGAGCCTGGAGAAAAGGAGGCTGAGGGGAGACCTTGTGGCTCTGTGCAAGTCCCTGAAAGGAGGGCGGAGAGAGGTGGATCTTGGTCTCTTCTCCCAGGTAACAAGTGCTAGAATGAGAGGAAATGGCCTCAAGTTGTGCCAGGGGAGGTTCAGGTTGGATACTAGGAAAAATTTCTTCTCCAAAAGAATGGTCAAGCATTGGAACAGGCTGCCCAGGGTAGTGGTGGAGTCCCCATCCCTGGAGATGTCCAAGAACGTGTAGATGTAGGACTCAAGGACGCGGTTTAGTGGCCATGGTGGTGTTGAGTTGATGGTTGGACTGGATGATCTTAAAGGTCTTTTCCAACCTTAACAATTCTGTGATTTGCTGATGCATGGGTGGCTCCACGCAACACCCCTGTCCTTGCTGGCTTCCAAGGCTTCTTTAAGATCAAAGATGGACCTAATTTCAGCAAAGATGGTGGGAGGTGAGATTATTTTTAACTACTTCCCTGCGATAAATGTCACTGTGGGTAAAGCACAAGTTGATCCTTTGGCTTTCAAGGAAAATATTTCCTTTTTTTTAAAAAAAAAAAAAAGATTTCAAATAAATACTCCTGTGACCTCTCATTTATATTTGACCTTCCTGAAGAATCCTTCCAGTTCTGGGATTTTAAGAGGAAAGAATAACAAGTACATCATGTTCACTCCTTTTCATGGGGCTCCCGGGGAGCTGCTGACCAAAGAAAGTGCTAACCATCATGTTTTCACCTTTAACTTTGAAACATGCTGATCACATTTTCTCCTTCAGCCTTTTTCTCTCAGCTGCTCATGGATGGAGTTTATTCAATTCAGGGCAGCGTACAATAAAAATCAATAAAAAGCATTTATTATAAAGTACCAGAGATTAAAATAACTGACTTGGCGATGCTATTAAAACATGGGTGGCTCAAAACGAGGATGCACACTTCACACAGAATATGATTTATGCTCTGCAGAGGGGAAAAAAACCCCAGTAAGCAGAAAAGGAAGTTTTATTGTCTTGCCAATGAATCACTGTCCTGCCTTAAAAAAAGTGAACCGACGGGAAAATGTTATTTAATAAAACTAATTTAGTACAGAATTATAGAATCACCCTGGTTTGGGTGGGAAGGGACCTTCAAGCTCATCCAGTTCCAACCCCCCTGCCAGCAGCAGGGACACCTTCCACTAGACCAGGTTGCTCAAAGCCTCATCAACACTTCCAGGGAGGATCAGCCGCAACTTCTCTGGCCAACCAGGGACACTGGCTCACCAACATTGTATTATAAAGATAATTATTGTCAATAATTAGTGGTTTTTCCCTGCTAACTTGAATTGGGTCAGTGAAGAAGGTGCCTGAGTTTCCAAAATTTACACTGAAGTCCTGGGAAGAAGCAGCCAGACCTCTCAGCTGCTCGTTGGAGAATTTCACAGCCAGGTTGGAAGTTTCCTCAGTAAGAAGAAGAGGAGACAAAGCTCCTGGAGTTTGTGGAGGCAAAGTGGAATTCATTTCATCTGTTACTCGCCGTTTTGTCCTATAAACTCAAAAACTTATTAACACTGTAAATATGCCTCTTTACTGGCTCCCTGACAGCTCACATGCTTTCTGTGCTGTCTCCTTAAGCATTTATGAGCCTTCATGAATATGCAAATTCGCCATCTAATGCCTGCAAAATGGTCGCAAGTACAAATGCTGCGTTAATATTTCATAGGACGATGGGAGCGAATCAACAATCATAAATTGGGAACAAATATGTTGCTTCATTAATAACTAATGAGGCAGCGCACGCAGCTCTAGATTTGGCGTTTCACAGGAAAAGTGGTGTTTAAAAAGAGCTTCTCAGGCACTACTGGCGTTTGGAAGAGCTTCTGTGGCTTACAGGAAGGTTCCAGGAGGGAAATGTTGGAGATGCTCTCACAGAAATGGAAAGTTATGGATGTATCTCCAAGAGTGACTTCTCTTTCCCAAGTCTTTGCTGGTTTTGGAAGACCAAGAGAATTGTCCAACTGTACAGAACTCACCTGGAAGCCTCGCTGATCTGCCAGTCTTCATGAAACACGGTTCATATCCTGGGCTTTATATTTAAAGACTCCCACGTCAGCAAACCTTTGGTGGAGGAGCTCATTTTCAGGTCAGGTTGGTGCCCTACACCAGCAGCCTTTCCCTGAGGAACTCATGCACGCTACTTTGCCCAGCCTGACCCACAAGTCCACAGTGGATGTTGCAGGACAAGACCAAGTCATAGAATCATCAAATCATCGAATGTTGTGAGTTGGAAGGGACCCACCAGGATGATGGAGCCCAACTCCTGTCCCTGCACAGGACAAGCCCAACATTCACACCATGTCCCTGAGGGCACATGTTGGCCAAATGCTGCTGGCATCTTGTCAGGCTTGGTGCCATGAGCACCTCCCTGGGGAGCCTGTTCCAGTGCTCCACCACCCTCTGGGTGAAGAACCTATGGGACCACCAGGAGAGCTGCTCTCCACTTGAGGCTGTGCCAGCTAAAACGTGCAAAACACAAATCGTTGGTCTTGATGATTCTTGGAAAGTCACCAAGCGTGGCTCGTGTGGCTCATACCCATGTGTGAAGGCTACACAAGTTTGCTCTGCCACACGCCGAGTGGGAGTGTTGGATGGACCTTCCTCAGCCTTCACCTTCTGACAGCCCAGAAGACAAACTGGTGATCTACAAGGGGAAAATAAGCAGGGTTTAAAATGCCAGGTATGAATGGTGATGTTAAGAATATTGTTTGTGGCTGAAGATGTTGGTCCCATTCTGGACAACATTTATTTGCCCATGTTGATTGGAGCCCGTCCCTGAGCTGTGCATGTTCCCACCAAGGGCATGGAGCTGCAGCTCCTCATCCTGCCTCTTGGGAATGCCACAAGGGTCTGCAAGCTGGAGGCTGGAAAAACCTCTGGTATTTTCTCTGGACATCATGGGACACTTGATGTCATACCAGGTTGCCAAAACACCAAACTAACCACAAATATTCTGCAGTTTTCTCAGGCAAGATTTGGCCACTGGGAGATGGGTCCTGAGAGAAGGTCTCTGCACCAAACTAGGGTACCATCACCCTTGTCATCCCTCTGAAATGCCCAGCTCTGCTGTCACAGAATCATAGACTCATGGAATGGTTTGGGTTGGAAGGGACCTTAAAGCTCATCCAGTCCCAACCCCCCTGCCAGCAGCAGGGACACCTTCCACTAGACCAGGTTGCTCAAAGCCTCATCCATTCTCCTCATGATTTCAAAAACCATCAAAGTGCCTGATAGCACGTGTAACATTAATTTAACTGGATGACAGTCCATGGTGGAAGGGGAGGAAATCATGAAGAACACTAGCCAAGACACCCTAGAAGAAGGTACTTGAGTGTCTTCTTCCAGCATCGTTGGCTTTATCCAGAGTTACTCTTTG
>NW_010321711.1:21114-21367 GCF_000700745.2 Antrostomus carolinensis
TTAGAAAATGGCATTTTGGAGTTTTCCTGGTGGCACTATTTTCTCTCTGCTTGGATGGAAGGAGGCCTCCCATGCTTCCATGGTGTGCAACATCTACCACAACTTCTTAATTTGTCTCGATTCACGTGGATAAGGAACACCAGGTTCCTCAGAGCAGGAGAATGTACTCGTGATTTATCTGTTTATTTCCTCTCTCCTCTTTCCTCCCAGTCTTGCTCCTGAGGTTTGGCCAGTGTTGGAGATCAGCTGCATT
>NW_010321711.1:21383-22777 GCF_000700745.2 Antrostomus carolinensis
TGGCTTTGCAGATACAAACTGGCCTTCCTGAAACAACCAACTTGGGTTTTTTGGGTTGGTTTTTTTTTTTCATGTCCATGTCCTTTCTCCAAAAGTTTGTGTAAACCATTTGACAGCAAAGTGAGATGGGGCAGTAAATGTCAAGAGAAATGGATGGGGGGTCAGGAGATCACTTGTTTGGAACCTGGTGATTTGGTTGAGGTTGACCAAAGCACAAACAGCTCCACTATTTATCTTGAGGAGGGGAGGCTGGTGGAGCCCAGCAGAACAAACTTGTTAAAAGTCTCCAGATCCTGTCAGAACGGCTCCGGTTTATGGCTTGCAGTCGAAGGTTGAAGTTTTTGATGAGGTGCATGAGCAGTGACCTCATAAATTGCTCTATAAAGTGTAAACACCATTTCTCAACATTCTTTTTTGGAAATCCAGCTTTAATAAGAAGCCAAACTTGTTGGAACTGCCGTCAATATTTATGTGCGTGGCACGCTCTCTGCACAGCTCCTAATTAGAGAATATTATTTCTCTTTTTGTACATTTTCAGCTTGTGCTGCCACTAGCTTTTGACACTTTAATTTAAGAATAGTTAAAAAAACCCCCAAAAAACCCAAACCAAACCAAAAAGTAATTTCTTTTTTCCACCTTAGTACAAAGATGAAGCGGCGGAATCATTCCTGCATTTGCTGGTACAATTTCAGTTTTTAACTCTGTTGATAATTTACTTTTGATGCTAATTAATGACAAGTAATCATAAAAACAAATTAAAAGCACTGTACTTGCAGCGGGGTTTTTTTTAATGCTTATGAAATAATGTATCTTTATGCATCTGTTTACTTGCTGTGTAAAAAAAATGTCATCTCTGTGCAGAGGAAAACAACTGGAGCACTCGGCACCGGTGCTGTAAACATTCCCACTCACGGGCTTTGAACTATTTTTCCTTTCTCTGGGAAAGGGGCAGTCCGGTGTAAAATCCCAAACTCCACCAGTTTGGAACCGTGTGTTGAAGTTAAAAGCCTGGGATTTGGTGATCAACTGTATTTATAGACCTATAGGCTGGGGAACAGGGATGTCAAAGGAAGTGTCATTTCTGTATAGACAGCCAGCCAGCCAAAATGACTTCAAATCTAGTCGTAGTTTACAAGTAGCTCATGCTTAAAATTCATTATTATACATTAATGCTCAAGGGTTTGGTAGGACAGGGGTACCTGGGTGCAGGGCTGGGATACCTGGGTGCAGGGCTGGGATATTGGGTGCAGGGCACGGATATTGGGTACAGGGCTGGGATATTGGGTGCAGGGCTGGGATACCTATGTGCAGGGCATGGATTTTGGGTGTAGGGCTGGGATACTGGGTGCAGAACAGGGATAACTGGGTGCAGAGCATGGATATTGGGTGCAGGG
>NW_010321712.1:0-1854 GCF_000700745.2 Antrostomus carolinensis
GCTGTGCTGGGGACACCATGGGACCTGCGGGGACGTGGGGCTGAGCCCTGGGGGAGCTGGGGACACGGGGTAGGTGCCCACCAGGAGGTTGACGGTGCAGCTCATGCTGTAGGTTTTGTTCTCGTCATTCATAACCGCCCGGTAGTCGAGGAGCCGTTCCAGGAGCCCGGTCACCAGCGCGACAAAGTTCTCCCCAGGCTTGGCCAGCTCAGGGTGTCTCCGGCAGCAGCTGAGCAGGCTGGGGAGAAGAGGAGGACACGGGTCCCACTGCAGGCTCAGCTCCACAATACTCCCACCACTGCCCCAGCTCCACTCCCCCGAGGTGTGAGGGGTCCAGGCCCCCCCAACGAGGGACAAAAAGGAGAGACAGATCAAACCCCGTGCTGTCCCCCAACAGGTAAATCAGGGATGGGGGAGAGACCTGGCTGCTCCATTTCTGCACACGAAGCCATGATGTGCACCACGGGGCAAGAGCAAAGCCTGGGCAGGGCAGGGGCATCACCCGGGGCCGGGGCATCACCTGGGGCAGGGCAGGGGTAATTCCTGGGGCACGGGCATTGCGGGGGACAGACAGGGGCAGTTGTCATGTGCAAGGGGGAACATGATGCTGCCCAGGGAACACTCTTCCTCTTCTCTGGCCCTGCTCCCCTGAGGTGCACGCTCTGGGTCAGAGCACAGCGTGAGGAGGAGCTGGATGGAGATTCTGGAGGAGCTGGGGCAGGGCACGGTGGACAGCAAAGGGTCATACCCTGGAGAGAAGGTTAAAGGGATGTCATTGCACACTCACATGCTCTCAAAAAGCTGCTTGTACTGCTCATCTCCTCGGCCACCCTCCACCTCGCTGTCCAGCTTGCGCAGGATCTCGTCTTCAAACTGCAGAGACACGTGTGAGGATGTGCTGAACGTGGCCCCGCTGCCACAGATGCAGCCCCTGGGACGTGGGGGGCCACAGCACTGGGTCAGGAGGGGCTGCGGGGGCTGGAGCCACCTTGGGCCCCCAAACAGCCCCCAGGCTCAGCTGCTCAGCCCCTTCCCTCAGGGGTGCTCAGCACAGACGGGTCCCTGTCCCTTCTGCTCGCTGGGTCCCTGACCTGCTCCCCAGGTCCCCATCCTGCTCCTGCACTGGCCTCATCACTGTCCCCCAGTCTGGGCCCAGCTGACCCCAGGGGTCTCTGGCCAGTGCCCTGTGCCCCCTGAAGCCAAAGCCTTCCCTGCCTGGGGTGACAGGGCTGTGCCCGCCTGGGGTTCCCCATCTCCCAGGTGATGCTCAGCCTTCAGGTCCATGGGGTTTGTGTTCTGGCTCCAGCTGGTGGACCCAAAAGCCTGGGGGACCCTGCATATGCATGGTATGGGATGGGGGGTCTGGAGCAGATATCTGGTTGCTGGTTCCCCTTGGTACCCCTTGCCTCCATGCTGGGTCCGTCTGGGGTCTGCACATCCCACACTCGAGGGACTTTGCTGCCCTGGGCCAGGGGCACTGCCATGGTTGGCTCCTGAGCTGCAGACGGCTCAGGGACATCCTCCGCAAAGGCCTTGGGTCCTCGGAGCCCAGCCGTGCCCACACTGCTCCTCCAACACAGCTCTCCTGTGGCTGCAGACCCGGGCGTGAGCAAGGAGCTGGGACAGGGGCTCCAGCAGGACCCATGTCACCCAGGGCTCCAGGGGCAGCCCGTCTCTTCCCAGGGGACACCCCAACAGCATAAAGGGCTTCCAGCTCAGAAGAGACAAATGCCACCTAATTGTAAACTGGAAAATCCTTTTGCATGGAGAAAACTCACAGCAGTGCGGGAAGAGGAGTGGAAACGCAGAATCACAGAATCCCAGACTGGGGGGGTTGGCAGGGAGCTCAGGAGA
>NW_010321712.1:1883-2507 GCF_000700745.2 Antrostomus carolinensis
CACCAGGTTGCACAGGAAAGTGTCCAGGTGGGTTTGAACATCTCCAGAGATGGAGACTCCACACCCTCTCTGGGCAGCCTGTCCCAGATGTTTGTGCAGATCCCCTCCTCCCACTGTGGTCTTGTTTGGAGGCAACGCTGGGACCAGCTGATGAGTGACACTGGACCTGTCCCTGCTCGTTCCTGGGAAATCCTCTGTGTCACCTGGCAGCTCTCCCTGCTCCTCATGTCCGCACCAGCTCCCTTGTCCTTGTCCCTCATCCCTCCCTCCTGCAGCCCCACATCTCATGGTGAGAGAGGGGAGGCTGAGCATCACCTCCATCCACCCTGGCAGGGACGGTCCAGCCCAGGTGAGGAGCAGGATCCGGCCACGTTGGCCTCATGCCACGGCCCAGCCGTGGGCACTCACCCGGCTGAAGCTCTCGGTCAGCTGGTACTCGCAGAGCATCATGTCGAAGAAGATGGGGATGGTGGACTTGCGCAGCTCCAGCTCCGGCACAAGCGTCATCTCTAGGATGGGGCCCACCATGCCCGGGATGAACTCGATCTTGCGATGGCCTGGGGAGGGCAGGGAAGGCTGGGGGGCCCACGCTCCCACAGCCTGGGGCCCCGTGGCTGGGGATGG
>NW_010321712.1:2563-2818 GCF_000700745.2 Antrostomus carolinensis
GGCTGGGAAAGCCTCGGGGGCAGCCACACTGGTGGGCAGGTAATGCCACAGGGCCAGGACAGCCCGGCAAACGCTGGGCTATGGGACCATCAGCTGCTCTGGTGTCCTGGAGGCACTGGCACATGTGAACAACCCACACAGGACCCTGTGGGCACACATCCCTGCCCCACGGCTGCTCTGCTGGCTGCCCCACGTGCTCCCCACGGCTCCCTGCTCTCTGCTGGGGCATGGACCCAAGATCACAGAATCACAGTG
>NW_010321712.1:2903-3957 GCF_000700745.2 Antrostomus carolinensis
CCTGTCTGTTAAATCCCACCAGGGAAGGTGACTCCACCACCTCGCTGGGCAGCGTCCAGATGCTGCGTTCCCCCTGCCTGGCCCTGGGATGCTGCCGGCAGCGTGACCCACACCACACAGGGGAAACAAGGCAAGGCAGGAGCCCGCGGGACAGGGGAAGGGGAAGGCAGGGCTGCAGGCAGACACCAGCCCAGAGAGGGGAGGTGGGCTGCAGGCAGTGGGTGCTCATGGCTGGTCACAGCGCTTATGGGCTTGCACACCCACAGGCCTTGCATGTCTGCAGATGTGCACATCCCACAGGGTCACATATCCCATGGACTGCACATCCCATGGCATCCCATGGACTGCACAGCCTTCAGACTCACATGTCCCACAGGATTCCACGCCTGCAGACTCGCGTGGCTGCAGACTCGCACACCCTGCTCACACCTGCAGGCTCCCAGGTCCCACCCCAGCAATATCACACTCCCCAGCACCCATTTTGGGGACAGTGGTGATGAACCAGCCTGCAGAGACTGGCCGAGCCTCCTCATTGCTGGTGACGCTGCGGCTCACCTAGGTTGTAC
Source organism: Antrostomus carolinensis (assembly GCF_000700745.2). Lineage (NCBI taxonomy): Eukaryota > Metazoa > Chordata > Aves > Caprimulgiformes > Caprimulgidae > Antrostomus > Antrostomus carolinensis. The sequence continues at coordinate 3,470 of NW_010321712.1, forward strand.
CACATGTCCCGAATGGAAGCTCCGATCGCGGCTCTCATGTCCCCGTACCTGCCAGGATGGATGTTGGTTGGCATCGCTCTGCAGCCCAGGGCACAGTGTCCAGGCCAGGGGCCCAGGCACATCCCGACCAGCTCATCCCAAACCCCTGAACCCCAGCGTGGCAGCGGGCTGGGGCAGGAACCTGAAGCCGGGCTCGGCCCCAAGGTGCTGCTGGCAGGGGGACAGCGAAGGCGAAGGGGACTCACTTGTCCAGGATGCTGTTGCGCTTGGCCTGGGAGAAGTTCTCCAGCTGCAGGGAGTCCTGGGTGAGGAAAGCCACGGCCAGGTGGAAATAGTTGTTCCAAAGCTGCAGTGAAAGGATGGGCATGAATGCCAGGCTGGGTGGCACGGGGGTGGCATGGGGGGCAGGCAGCACGGTGCCTCGCCCTCAGCACCGAGGGTCAGGATGGATCCCCCTCCCCAGCCCCCTGGTCCCCGCAGCCCCGGAT
>NW_010321713.1:0-33186 GCF_000700745.2 Antrostomus carolinensis
GCAATGTGAAAATGTGACGCTAATTCCTGAAGGGTTAATGAAAAGTAATAACGTGGACGCTAATGTTATGCGAAAATCAATAGAGGCATTCCAAAATTCAATTACATTTCAGGTTTTTTTAGTTTGTACTGGCTAATTAGAGGCCCGGCTCTCAAGCCTTTGATTAACACACCATCTCCAACTTCCAGAAAAGAAGTAAGCAGTGAAGTAGACGTCATATTCTGGCTGTGGATATTGTGCCTCTACTAAAGCGACATGGAAACATCAGTGCTAATTTACTGCTACAGTGTCTCCAGAGCCGTTCAATCAGTTGTCTTTAAGCCAAGAGCTTAATCTTCTTCCTTTCTTCACTGCACTTCCTCCCTCACTGCAGGCAGCCTCAGACAGGAGCTTTCTAACATGTGAACCGCAGTGGCCACTCACGCTCGTGATAAGGGATGGCAGAAACAGCACACATGTCAAACCAGATGTTAAGTAGTTGATCCAAGTATCCACAGCAACCCCATTAATATTTAAGCTTTCCAGTGGCACATATCTACTCCTCTTTCTTTGAATTGTAAATTGAGTTAGTTAATCCTTCATTTACTACTTGTTTGCATTTCCCGGGTTTGATATGCAAGTGTTTATATACTTCATCTTCCTCATCCCAATGTACTCACAGCTGAAGATGCGTAGCATGCCTTTCCCATCAGCTGGGCCTCCAGAACTAGGCTTAGATTTATACTCTCCTGCCCTTAGTTGCTTGAGTAAAATATTTGGGAGTTGGGACTCAAGTTCCAGACAGCTAAACTGTGTCATTCCACATGGTCCAGCCGTCTCAGGAGGGCTCCTGTCCCACAAGTGTCTCACCCCTGAGCTTAGTTTAATCGCCGTGGGTAGGTTATGGCACAGCTTGCAGTGACAGAACTACACACATGCATCACTGTTGATAGGATTGAGGCTTTCAACTGGAGATTTGGACAATAAACTACAAAAATTATTGGACTTCTGCTCTTGATGTACTTTTTGTGATCCACTAAGAATTATCGTTATAATTCTGTGCCCTCTAGTGGCGCTTAAAATCATCTATTAATTTAAATAATAGTAAAGAAAGTCTGTGAGCACAAAGAGTATGGGCCAATATTGAAATGTAGTCATAGATGCCAGGACAGCTAGAAGCAAACAAAAGCAATACTCTTAGTGATGAATTAAGTATTTTATTTTTACAGTGTATGAACAAAAGTCTTTCCCATTTGTTATTGTTTATTTTATAATGCTTTGAAAAGTATGTTTTATGAGAAGAGATTGATGGTAATTAATCTAATCCCTACTTGTAATTTGTCAGATAACCAGAGCATGATATGCTGGTTGAATGCTGAGTAGCTCACTTAGCTGCCTGCCCTGTACCAGGCAGAGGGGCTGTACTCCATAAAATGCTGGTCCTTCTCTAAGCATTTATTGCAAAATAGGGGTCTACATTTATACAACAACAAATTCCCCTCATATTTTGGCTTCAGACTATATAATACCTACAGAGATGAGCCGTGTGAAATTCTAGCGTGTCCACATGGTCCAAGGTCGCCCTGGGTTCAGGTGTCAGTAAGAGGATCTACTTGACGAAATCTCCAAGGCAAGAACGTCCCAAGGAATCTTGACTTCTCGAGGCTGCAGGTACAATATATCCCACCTGCAGAAAATGGCACCCTGAAGTGCAGCTGGGGAGTAGCTGTTACTGTGCTTAACGGCAAATGCCAACAACATACTCTACCAAAATTGTAAATCACAGGTTTTAAGATCGTGTTGCATTATTCCAAATGTATACATCAAATATTATATATCCTGACCTGTGGAAGGACCAGCTGGTACATGTCATCTTTTCTGATCTGGAATGAAATGTTATGTAAGTTTGGGATTTTCAGGGTTTTCTTTCCAATGTTTTACTTGTTATATCTTGTCTTAAACCAGTGTTTCTTGGTTCCATTTTATTAAAAGAGAGGAAATAATTTAAACAGCACTGATATTCCCTTATTCCCATATTTATAATAAAATATGTTTATACAACAGCATGTAAACTTCTAAGACATTTACTGATGCAATTTTGGGCTTAACCACACTAGAAGCTAAAGCAGTCCTTCACAAGGACTAAAGTTGCAGATATATAACAGGAATACTGAAATGCATTAGTGTAATTGTGACATGAAAAGAAGCTTGTTACAGGGTAAAAAAGGAGGAAAACAAAGAAGAGCAGTTGGGTTGGGGGGCACTGGTGGCAGTTCAGAATGTCCGGTTCACTGCCTCGCCCTGTTGCTGCCAGACCAGGCAGGAGCTGGAGCCTCCTCACATGAGGTCCAAAGTACCTGAATGTGCAGTTGCCTCAAGTATCAGACAGATGCTTACAGAGCTGCTGAAAACCAGTTGGGTACCTAGATGCAGCTTTTAGTATTTACATGGATTTTAAAAATCTTTGTGCCTCAAATATGTATCTCACAGGGGGTGGTAGCAATTCATTTGTGGAGAGAGGGATTGTTAGCATAAATTCATGGAACAGTTTAAGAGGCTCAAATACTGCAAGGGGGAATGGTATAAATCACGTACAGACAGTGGGTGTTTTAAACAGAAAAGCAGCTGGAGTGCAAGCTGGAGGACCTTCGTAGCAACACTTTGCAAAGGTCAGTTTACCATGGTATCATGTTTTGAGTTCGTTTGAGTTGCTTGTTAATAACCTTTTTTGTGTTATATAATACCGTGAGGTATCACATACGCTCCAGTTTTGCATCTCTTTGTAAGATTTTTAGCTTTCTGCCTAATTATATGGAGGAGGGGATACACATAACTATTCTTGGTGACAAGCACACAAGAGTCAGGAATCAGTTCCCAAAGCACTGAGGTGTTAGGAACAATTTATTTGCTATGTGGACCTGTTGTGTGGCCTGTAATACATGGTATGCATCTCCAGGAAACCCCAAATTGAGCATCGCTATTGCATAATAAATCATTAGCAAAATGTCAGGTGAGGTGAACCACATGTTAGGATGCATATTACAAGGGTCTAGGCAGCACATGTAACATGCTAGCAGCTGTAGCAGGGCCCTGATATTAATATTCAAAAATGTTGGAATATTATATGTATTACATTAATATTCCAAGCTGTTGGAATATTTTCCTGCAAGCTTTCTTCACAGAAATGTAAGAAACAAGACTGTCAGATAGCATGAGGCTTCCATACACTGAGCACAGCAGAAAGGACTGCCCAACCTTCCCAGTGCATTCTTCATGAGACCCTTTAACCTTGAACTCGAGGGAGTACCTTCAAAAGTAATTTAGTATTGATGTCCCTTTTATGGGTTGACCTTACTGGTAGACTGCTACAAGGCTGCTAGCTCTTCTTATGGCACTTTTTTTCTTTTTGTTTAAAGGTAAAAGCATTAAATTGGGAGCTTTAATCATGGATCTTGCTATCTTATTTCATATTACAGAGGAATACTCTGAATTATTTTGAAAGACCACTGCTTTCTTTGTGAAGTCAAGCATCCAGAAGTAATTGCCACAGGCCATGCACTGGGCAATGACCAGAGATAAAACAGGTAGAGGGTTGGACTAGATGACCTTTAGAGGTCCCTTCCAACCCAAGCCTTTCTACGTTTCTATGTTTCTATGTTTAGCTCTGAGGAAGACCTCTCTCCACAAAGAACTGTCCTGAGACCTGACTTTGATTCCAAGCAGACCATGGCCCATACTGATAATCACTCTGGCTTTCTACCAGCACAGGGTAAATTTTAATCGGAGTACAAGATGTGAATGGCTCACACACAGTACTTGTGACTCCCTGGCTGAAGGTATGATTGAAACACTTCTGCCCAGTTATTACATCTGTGAAAAACAGGGACAGTTCCCAAAGTGTTTGTGGTGGGCCCCTTCCTCTGCCAGGAGATGTTTGCTCTTGTCCAGCTAGACGAATGGTTTGGCCTTCTCTCCTTGCCTGGTCCAGCTCAACAGCAGAGATTCCTGGCCTTGCTTCTGTGCTGTCTGGCTGACCTAGCAAAACATTCATTTTGCTTCCTGACATCTAGTACTTCCTCTCACTCATCAGGTATTCATCCCTGATAAGAGAATTAATTGATTCTATTGATTTCTAATTAACTAAATAGCTAAATAACACTTTGTTGATAAGGCATGCCTCTCTGTAAAGTTAATGCCAGACCCCAACACCCTCTCTCCTAAATGGCTCTTCTGTTCATCTCTTTTGCATTCTCTTTCATTTTCTGTGGGGGTATTTTTTCACTATTTCATGGTGTTTTTCTTCCTTCCTTCCTAAGCCTCCTCCCACTGTGATTCAACTATCTGGACTCCTGAGCAAACAATCTGGAGACAAAAGAAGACCATATGTCTTGAATGGTGCCAACTCTGACACAGGTGCAGGGCCTGGTCCATAGACTATTCCCACTCTCTAATCTAGTGAAATCTAGATTAATCTCTAATCCCACTCTCTAAATTATTCCCACTCTCTGATCTAGTGAAATCAAAGCATTTGAACATTAAAAAAAACCAAAAAAAAACATGAGTCTATCCTGAGAACTGCAGAGCAGTTTATCATACAGGAGCTGGGAATATGATGAAAATAGAATAGAACATGAAATATTTGTTCATAAAGAAAGGTTTAATTTCTCATAATATTTGGATTTTCAAAACATATTCCTCAAAATACCTAGAAATTTTGGTGAAAACATGACAATCAAAATTGTTAATGTTTAATGCAGTCTTTTGTAGCTGAACGCAGTTTCTAAATAAGAAAAGAGAACCTTGGAGTATTGTCTTCAAAAGTTTTTGTTATCAAGGAGGAGGGTGCAATTTGGCTAGCTTGTAAATTGTTCCTTCATGCAGGCATGGTAACAACCCACAGCAGACCTGAAGAAACCCAGCAAGGTCAGAATATGGCTACTTAGGAATTCAGCAAGAAGACATTATGTTTTTTTCAGGCTTCCAATGTAGGAGATAAGTAAACATATTTTTGCTTTGGTTTTGTTTCTAGTTTCTTTGGTTATGGAGGAAATACCCAGGAAAGCTCAGCCTGATCCCTAAAGTTAACAAAATTCCTTTAATTGCTGTAACACAGCAATATATTGTCTTAGTTTATGCATTAGATCATCTAGAGATGTACCTGAAAGAAGCTGATGGCTGATATTTTGATGTATCTCGTTATGAACTTTTCCTATAGACTATAATGACCTTCTTTATTTGCCAGACATTTGCCATTATTTGCCATGAACTTCTGGCCATCTCCTCTTTCCCCTTCTCTGCACATCTCTTCCACTTGTACTAGAGCAGCTCTGATTTTGAAAATTCCTATTCAACTGTGGCTTAATCTTTAAGGTATTGAAATTTTTGGCATTAATATTTCAGAATCACCTAAAATTTTTCTTCTGAAAATATCTAGAAGTCTTTCAGTCTTCACCTGAGTCAACTGGAACATAATTTGCATTGATGCTGTTTGTTTCCACAGGCTAACTTGTAGACATAGGAGATATGATCACCTTTGCTCTCTCTGACCCAAACAAATTTAAGAAAATCTATGCAGAGTAGCATGGAGAGAGCCAACCACTTCAGGTGCTCCTGCCTCAAGGTGCTTGTGCTTCAGAAATACTGAACATCTCTAGGTGTTGCTCCTGGGCAGCAGAGCCCCCTGTCCACTGACCACTAGGACAGGTTGGCAGCATCACTAATCTCATGTACAAGACATCAGAGGAGATACCCTCTGCATGTTTCTGGACAGTTTATAAGGTTCCTTGTTTGGTGCCCTGGCTTATGAGACCCTCATATGCGGGTTGCCTATATACTTCATGTGTTACTGAGATGGCCTGGTCCTAACATAGGAGTCTGGTTTCTGCTCTTGGAACAGAATTTAAAATTTTAGGAGTACAGAGTTTCCTGGCATCTAAAGTCTCTGTTGAGATCTAGGAGTGTTTTGGTATCCTGGAAAGATCATCAGCTGTTCATCTTGCATATAAATACTCTTGTGTCTTAGGCTATATTCATATCATAAATACAGGACTCAAAACTAAATGACTGTAATTCATTCTGACTGGAGGAACATTCTTTCTAAATTAGGTGATTAATCACTGAACTAATATATTCTGCAGGTACATTTTAAAATAAAAAATAATTTACTGATGTTTTTCATTAAAAATGTAAAAATATTTTGCCTTTTCAATGTGTCTGAATAATTTGGCAACATCTATGAAAGAATTTGAATAAGATGTGCCCCTTGTGTTACACATGTAACATAATGAGAACTTACTTATAAGATAGAGGCACCACAGAAAGCTGGAATAGATACAAACCCTGACAGTGTGTGTTTCCATTAGTGTATCAGAGGACAACTAGCTGTTGGAAACCTTTTGTAGGAATTGTATGCTTGGGGCTCCTCCTTTCTGCTACTGCATTCCTGTTGACTTCAGTGAGATTTATTGCTGTCATTAGGTAAACTGTAAAGGCAGAGGGGAGAGTGTCTGAGTGTCTAAAGGCCCTCAAGAGCTCCTGTTGGATGAGAAATGAGATTCAGTCAGAGCTGTTGGAAGCAGAGAACATCAGAAAGGGATTCCTTAGGCTTCGACAGGCGTGGTTAGGCACTTAACTTACCCATCTCATCCTGCAGCATGCACTTCAAAAATCTCCATCAGGAGAAAGATGAAAAACAAGAAAGCAAAGGTTAAGAGGAATATAGGTGATCTAGTGAGGCTGTGAGACAACAATAATAACAAGACAAAGTTTACAACAGCAGGTAAGCAGGAACCATAAACATGGAGAATAAGATGATAGTAGAGAACAGGGCTTTTCCCCATGCAGCTTAAAGGGGTGGTCTAACAGCTTTATTCTGAGGGAAAGGCTGGAGGTAGCTATTTCATTTCAGAAGAGGAACAAAACAGAAGCTGTGATGTATGTAAAGCTAGCTTGTTTTATGTCTTCACATATATCACTGTCTGCAGGGAAACCTATGAGCCATAAGTGATTTTTAATATCCTTGTAGGGTTGGGGAGAAGATGATTAAATGCCACAAGCCAGATTTACTAGGGGAGCATTTACATGAGAAGCAAGAAGTACAAATATAGATATAAGGCAAAACCCACAAACCTTTACCATGAGGGCGGTCGGACAGTGGCACAGATGCCCATGTGGGTTGTGAAATTTCTGTCCTTGGAGTCGTTAACAGCTTAGCAGCTCTCAAGCAACCTGACATAACTTTGATGAGAGCTATGCGTTGGGCAGGTTGGAGTAGATGACCTCTAGAAGTTCCTTCCAACCTAAATTATTCCATGAGTCTAGATGACCTAGGGCAATTAATACTTTATGACCTACCCTGTGAAATAAAAACCCATTGATAAGTTTGACCTGGTCAATACTATAAGGACACAGAAGCATCTGTCACTGCTGATATCCTGCCCCCACTGCAAAATCACAAACCTTATGTGCAGGGGGCAGAGGGTTGAAAGGATGACGGTGGTTTCTGCCTCTGATGTAAAGAGCTCCTCCAATTGCTTCTCTAAAAAGTGGAGGATGGGTGAATGAGTAAAAAGAGACCTTGCAGAGCAGTCCCATGCAAGCATAACCACAAGGCACAGCACAGGGCCAGGTGCCTGGCCTGTCTTCCCCATGGGTCTCACCACGTGACAGCCCATTGACTTCCCCTTCTTTTGTCCAGCCCTCTTTGCCATAGCAAACATCCTTCCTTTCCTCATCTCTTTCTTTTGCTGTGAGATAGCTTCAACTTGGATGATTTTTTTACAACAAGGCTTTTCAGTGTCTAGAGGTGATGGGTGATTAGTTGCAAACCTTGTCTTCCCCAAATAAAAAGGCAGCATTTCTAAATTTTTATTTTTAGAAAGGGAGTAGTTATTTTAGTTGCCCTACGTAACAGACCATTTTAAGAAAGTGTTGAGTGTGCCTGCTCTGAAAATGATGTTTCTGTGAGCATTTCCCTACTAGGGTGTTGAATTATCTAGTCCTTTTTGAAAAATCTTGATCAGACTTTACCTCTGGTTAATAGCATGTTCACATCAAAACCATTTAGGGTGTTTAATTTAAGCAGGGGTCAAATTCTGCTTCTATTTTGTTATTCTGTCTGAAGTTTGTTATTGAGCAGGGAGCTTCATTGGTTCCAGCAAATGAGAAGAAGAAAATAACTGGCTCAAGTTGATGATATCATAAATGCTTGGAATGAAAATTAAACATTATTATTAGCAACTTTCAGCAGGGTTTAAAGTGTTGAAATTTAACCTTGCCATGTGGATCCCTATCACTTAACTTTAATGAGTAACCAGTAGCAGGAGAGTTTCCTGTATCATGTGTGCAGTAGCTGCTGAAGAGAGATATGACATATTATCTAGACTGGTTTATAGAAGCAGCTATCCTATCACTGCAATAAACAGGGAAACTAAAAATTTAAGCCATTATCTTCTAAAAGGTACACTATAAAACTATCGTTCTAAAATGATTTCTATAGTGTAAAGATCAAGTGCTGGAAGCAAAACTCTTACATATTTCAAAAAGAAACGCTGGCCTAAGTGATAATGATGGGTGATCAATAAAAGCAACAAACTATCTTCATAACTCAGTTGGAAATGGTTATCACTATGATTCCACCTTCCTTGTATTAGATCCTGATACGAAACCTTTTTTCCCCCCCTCAAAATGTTTCACTGGAGCCAAAGTGAGAAGTAGTTGAAAGCTTAGAGATGAGTGTTTTGGAACATTTTGCAGAGCATGCTGTCTGGAGCCATAAACATACCATTCAGTTGTAACTTAAAATAATCTGATTGAAGTTGTTCTTTCCATTCACTGTCTCTTTCCATATTTAAATCCATACAGATAAGGATACCTCTCTGTTACCAGAGCGAATCTGTACACTTGAGTAGCGTTACAGTGGAGGCAGTTTCCTGCTGGAACAAATGAGCCCCAGATAGTAACAAACATTTTATTGTTTACTTCTGCTCAACCAATGAAGAATTACTGTCTTTATTTTTCTAAAGAGGGAAGCGTTTACAAGTGTGATGATAATTTCAGAAGAGCAACGTTGCTTTAGACCCCAAGAAATATTGATTAGGATCTTATACCCCATCACAAAACAAACAGATTTTCTTTCTCTAATATAGCATCTGACGATCTCTTTGGTACATTGCCTTTGGCTGAGGAGCCCTATTAAAGGCATTTTGGTTTCATGCACCACATTAGTTAGGAGTAATAATTTCCACTGTGTAACCTTAACCTCCTCTTGCATAATTATTTGCTGCCCATTGAACTGGTATGTTCAGCACACCTCTGAAATACAACAATATACTTTATAAAAGGGAAATATTTACAGCAAAACACACTTCATGGAAATGCCCTATGATCACAAAGCCACTAAACATCATGTCTTTTCACTTAAGACCTGCTAACCGACTGGTTTAGAAGGCTGAAGCTAGTAGACTGACCAGCTGTGAGGGAACAGAAGGAAAACCAGTGACCCTAAATTTATTTGACATCATCCTTAGCGCTGGGGTGCTGTTGGTGTTGGCAGCGATGTGCGGAGCTGACTGCGCTCTCTGCATCCTCAGCATCCTGTGCATCCCCAGCCCCCGGCGGTAAGACCTGCTAACCGACTGGTTTAGAAGGCTGAAGCTAGTAGACTGACCAGCTGTGAGGGAACAGAAGGAAAACCAGTGACCCTAAATTTATTTGACATCATCCTTAGCGCTGGGGTGCTGTTGGTGTTGGCAGCGATGTGCGGAGCTGACTGCGCTCTCTGCATCCTCAGCATCCTGTGCATCCCCAGCCCCCGGCGGTGTCCCCTCAGCAGGTGGCAGTGGTGGCCCGCGGCGGGGAGGGGTGCGTGGGGCCCCCCCAACCCCTGCCCATGGGGAGACGGGCACTCCGCGGCGCTCCGCGGAGTACGGAGGAGCGACATCGCAGGTGGATGGATGGCAGGACATGTCCTTCTCCCCCCGATCCCCACCCGCAGTGTGGCTCTTTGAATAAATGTTAAGTAAATCCTCAAAAGAATTTCAAAGAAAAATTGATGCAATCAGGAAAAATAATCCCCCAAAGCAACCAAAAACCCAAACATCCCCCCCCCAAAAAAAAAAAATAACCCAAACCAAACTACAAACAACAAAGAAACCAAAAACCCAACATCAAAAAAACCCACAACACAAACACCCCCAAAAAATTCCACAACACCCCAAAAAAGGAATAAAAAATATTACTCCCCTATCCACACAGTCCCTTCACCATCACAGCTGCGATTGGGCTTGTGTGTAAATGATGGTAAAAAAACATAGTGGTAAAAACCACGTCTTTTTGTTAAATTTGGTCAATGTGAATTTAATGCTGTTATGATTAAATACTTCTGTGACTGCTTACACAATGGTTTTTAAGTGTTGCTAGTCTGGAGCTATTCCCTGAAGGGAACAGATACGTAAAGAAGTATCCATGTAAAAATATGTTGAAACAATTAAATTTCAGACAGGGCGATCCCTCTTTGTTTGAACTTCCAAAATATTAATCATGTGAACGAGTTGAGTTCATACAGCCAGCCATGACAAATGGTTTCTGTGTTTGTTTTCCATTTCTTTTTGTGGTATTTTATGTGTTTCTGTAATATCATTTTGTATTATATCTTAACTGTTTTAAAATAGCCTTAAGTTAAGTATATCTCTTTTTTTAATGACTACCACAAGTGGTTATATATTAAGAGGATTAGGGTTTGCAGGAACACTTGTTGAATGGAGTGTGTTTAATTAGTGTGCATCTAAATAAGGGTAGTTAAGATGCTGATCCAGACTCTGTTCTCCATCGTGTCTGTTCTAACTTCGATGCAATGACATAAGTAATGAATAACACTTATTATTTTGGTTATTTTAGGTTTTTGTATAGCACATGTTGTTTTCTAGTTAAAAGAGAATAAGGCAAGAGTAATGGAGTATTGTATTTTGGAGGTTCTATTTCTTTGCTAGCACCTGTTTATAAATTAAGAAAATACATATTTTTATATATTTGGCTTATTTTTATATATCGTTTGACAGCTTTTCTGTTTCTTTTCAGCAACTTTGTATCCACTATTTAAAACTGTGGCAATTTTGTGCAGTCATGTACTGGGTAGTCAGTTATTTCAAGTGGGACTCAAATTTTTTAAAAGAAATGATAGGTCTTGTGTTTTGGGGCTTTGGGGAAACTAGGAAATAATACATGTTCTATAGGGGGGAAGACCATGCTTATCTTTATTGTCAAGAGCTTCAGAAGCTTGTCTCTGGAGTCTGGAGAGGCATACTGATTGACAGTTCATCTCCTCCTGCCCCCTGATGGTGGTTCATCTCGAGACGGAAGAGGAAGTAAGCGGGAAGCAAAGAAAGGAAGGAGGTGCAGGTTGGGCAGTTCTGTGAATCCCTCTGAGGTTCTGCGTGTTCATTCCATCAGAGGAGACTTGCCAGTGTGGTGGTTTCCATGGCTGCGCTGCTCTGTTTACCTCCTGGAGCATTCAATAACACCTAACTTTTCTGTATTGTTCTAATTGCTTCCCATTGGAGAACATTCCCAGGCTTTTGCTTTTTTGAAGACAGGTTTTATCCCTGGCTCTAAGTCTTCTCAAACTGATTACTGCAATGTTTTCTTCATTAAAATGCATGCTCTGATGAAAGAGGATGCTACAAAGGCAGTGGAAGTCTGACCGGTGTTAGGCTGTGGATACACAAAATCCTCCACATTTTCTGTCCTACGCCCATCAGCTGTCAAGCTATTGCACTAGATTAAATGCTTGCAGTTGCTTAAAATGAAATCTACAGCTTACAGATTTCTTGAAACACATGTAACTGCAGGTAAAAACAACCTACTTTAAATTATAAAGTTATTATTTACATGCAGTCCTCTTTCTCCTGAAAAAACCTGCTGAAATATATATAAAGACTATCTTCATGTGTTTATCGTTATTTTAAAAGTAGCCTTACGTTATGCACTTATACCAGTAGCATACAGGAAATACACTCCTCCTAGATCATAGAATCAGGTTGAAAGGGACCTTTAAGATCATCTAGTTCCAACCCCCCTGCTGTGGACAGGGTTGCCGATCACTAGATGAGGCTGCCCAGGATTCTGACTTTCAATTTTGCATGCAACTGTGGGTACCTCTAGTACTTACCCCAATCACCAGAAGCATGCATCTGCTTTGGGAGCAACAGTACAAAGATCAAGCAATTCCACAGGTCTGGAACACTTTGTGTCTCTGAGAATCAAGGCTTTTGTGACTTCTAGTGCAATTATTTCAGTGACTTGTTACAGAGCTTTGGCAAAATAAAATGCTTAATAACACATCTAATTTTTATTTTTTTTTAACATAAAATAAATATTCCCTAATTACTTCTGTGGTTGCTACAAGTGGCCCTACCACACTGTGACTGTTTTACATTTGTTTTCTTCTTGCTTTACATCCTGAAAAGTTCTTTTACTCCTTTTCCAAGTGATGTTATGGTATTGAAAGAAGAAAGAAGCTCCCAAAATATTCCACTTCCTACCCTTAACTTTGCTCATTTGTTCAGAGGGCACAAACTCTTTCTAAGGAGACAGAAAGGCAAAGATCGCACCTTCAGGACATATCTAGAAGGGAGCCAAACTAGAAGTGTCCTACCAAGTTCCCCAATTTTTCACTAAGTGTGTTACTGAAGGGGTTCAACATCTGCCATGTTGCCAGTTAGTACATTCAGCTTTCTGCTCATTTTGATCCAGACAACTTCAGGTGAGTAAAGTTGTGATTTGTTACCCACTTTAGACATTATGTTCCTTCTTCTTAGAGGCATGTAGTACAGGACTTGACTAAGCAATTTTACTATGACATGAGAGCACCAAGTTTATGGCAGAATCTATTGAGATATATGCCCGAGAAAAGCTTTTCTTTGCAGTATTTCTAAGAAAAATTTAAGATGTATGTTTTAATAAACAATTATATTGATATTAAATAATCTTTCTATAGGGACTGTAAACCTGTAGTTTTTTGTCAGAAAAGCATTTGTCTGAGCTCGTTATTCAGCATGCAGAGGAATGGAGTCTGGGATTTTTGTTTCAGCTTCTTTGAAAACTTTTAATTTTACATTCTCTAATTAATTGCTCAATTGAGAGTTATACAGGCAGAACAATGCATTGCAGGAAAGACCCCCAAAATGCACACCTCCCCTTTTCTAAGCTAGCTGGACACAAAAGCCACTCAGATCTTGGCCAGAGTTGTATTAGGATCTCAACTTTCAGATTAAAGTACTTTTATGGAATGAGGTGAGAGGAAGAATCAATTACTGGTTTAGAAAAAGGGAAGATCTCATGAGAAAGCATGGGAAAGAAGATTGTAACTGATGCTTGATTTATCTTGGATGTGTCATGTATGAAGAATACTACAAATCCCTTAGTTTATCAGGAGCTCACTGGATTCCTATCAGCACAGCCAGCAGTCTCCCCAGGCAGATTTGGGGAAATTACATGGCATGTCCGTGCCTCAGTTTCCCAACTGTAAAATTGGAGTAATAATTTGTTACTTCAGATGGTGTTATAATGATATCCCTCAATTTTTGTAAGGTTGCTGCTATCATCCTTAAGATGGTTTAAAAGCCCATGGTTAAATGAATCTACTCTTCCTTCATATTCAAAACCAACATAGTTTGCTTATCTCTTCAGTCATCTACCACAGATGGAGAGGACTGTGCTCACAGTCAAGATATCTCTGACACAAGCGGATGTTGCTTAGTCAGTAAGATGTTTTTCCACATTTGTCACTGTGAAAATACATCTATTTTAATGCATGACTAAGAGTAAAAAATTTATTACCACAGAGTAAATCAATTAAATGTTCTTATTCTTATAACAAGTATGCATTTCTAATGGAACATTTTGTAGCATGTTGTTATATTGCTCTACAGTACTAACAAACATCTGTTATTATACACAACCAATCAAAATCTGACTCAGTTACACTGTGGATAATTTTAAAATGCCTTAAAAATTTTAATCATGAAGCACTCCAGCACCACTTTTTTTTAAAAAAAAAAAAAAAAAAAACCAAAAAAAAAAAAACCAAAACCAACCCTGAATTGAAGTATACAAGCGGAAATAGCAAGATGGCAAGGAGTGGATTAAACCCATATTGAAAACAAGTTGTGCTGCAGTTTTGTTGCCAAATATTCCAGTCTGAAGTACCATCTTCTGAGTGTGTGCTCACTTCAGTGATATTTTTCTCTCCTGCAGTGGATGTTGACATTTTCTTCCTCTCTTCGCCAAGGTAATTTATCTACTTATTAACTAGTTTAATATAATATTTGAAAGCCTGCAAGCACCTTATTGATATGTGAACAAACCAGGGTTCCTCCATCTCTTTGCTCTCTGTCCCTTTTCTCATCCCTCACCTGGCAAGATGGCTTAAGCCACGTGGCTGGAGCTATGGCAGGGGGATTTGCCAGTTGCACTGTTTTGGGAAGTTAGGATAAAATCCCCACGCAGATGACGTGAGGTGTCAAGGGATGCAGTAGAATGTGCCTCTGTGTCAGGGTCTGGCTCTTGAGTTTTGGTGAGCAGCTGGCCCTGTTAGTTTACCGTGCCATGGATGCTCAGAAACTTCCTTCTGCTTTGGCTGCCTTAAGTTACATATTAAATACAAATTCATCTGAACGTGAAGGGAACAATAACTTGTAACAGCCAATAATAGGAACTATTGGCTATGCAGCACCTCTGACCATTCAGCCAGCTGAGAATATGGACCTGGGGACTAGTTTCTGGCCATAGTTTGTTGAGAGGGTATTGGGATATAAGGTTGTTATTATTATTATGGACATTATTGAGCCATTGCTTTTGTTCCAAAACTCAAACCACAGTTCATGTGTTGTGTAACATAAAGTATGGAGTGCCTATATCTTAAAATACCTAGTTTCATGTGAGATTCAACTCTAAAACACTATTTTTTACTAAGTTGGTAGTTACATCTATGAAACATGGGCAAATTTAGAGTTTTCTGAGCACAAACTTGTCAATCCAATGGGATATTTCTCCAGCTTTTCTTCTCTGCAGATCTAACTCTAAATGTAGTCCGTATAGTCACTTGTATTGCAGTTTGCGTAGCTCTGGTAGAACTGCATAGTATTGAAAATCAAAGCCAAATATGGAGTGAGTTGTATATAGGCACAGTTTGTAGCCTCTCTCCACATTTGCTCCAATAAGACTTGATGTCAGAGAAAGATTACTGAAAATCAGAATTCATCTACATTTACAGCGTCATGTGGGAAATCTTTTCAATACCTGAGTGTTCTTATTATAATGTAGCAGGACCACTATAAACAGCAAGTCATATAAAAGTTTTTAATTGGTTCTCCTGATAGTCTTCACTACAGTGCTATAAATTTCTTCTACAGTGGAATTTAACTGCATCACCCAAATGGGTTTTTTTTGTGATTCCACTCACAAAAAAAAAAAAAAAAGGAAAAAGATAGACATTCCACATACTCTGTAGTTTTTTTTATTATGTTTTATAAAGGTTGCTTAAATTATTGATGCAAAAGCTTATGTGCATGTATTATTATATTATAAATACTGTCAGAACTGTGTCTACTTGGCTAGATTATTGTGAAAAATTGTGAAAGGAAAGAAATTTGCCATATACTTCATAATGAACAGTAACCAAGGAAAACACAGGGATTATCTCAATTTGTTTATATATTCGGTTTTACATAACACATTTTAAATCATTCTGTTTTTCCCACAGGTAAGCTGATACTCAGCCTGAGGATAAACTATTCTGGGCACAGAACTGAAAAGACTCACATTAGAAACCAGCACTGTGCAAGCCTTGATTTATCCTACCTCCCAGTCTTTAGGAATTTTCTACAAGTCCTGAGTATCTGCTTATTCTCTGAAGACAGAAGGACATAGAGGCTTGCACAACCATGGCTCACTTTTGGAAACCCTGCAGTGGGTGCTGGCATGCTCAACACATCAACAACTTCTATTTCACTTGACCAGAAGCTTCATTTGGGCAGGCAGAGTTGCACAAGTCATTCTCTTTCCTATGAGAAATGTCCCAGTGGTATCATTGTCTGTCACTCATCGCCTCCAAAAGCCCTGTCGATCATCCTACCTTGGCATGTCATCCTCTCCCCTTGCCCATTCACTGTGAATGTAAGCAGCTGCTGCAGCAGGAGGGACATCATGAGCTGACAATCTTTTAACAGCTGGGAAACATGCAAGTCTAATTCTCATTTTTAGATGCTGCACATTAGACTATCCATTGCTGGCTGTAGGTGTAAGTCTAGGAGGGTGAGACCACAACATCTAGCAGAACATCTACACCCTGTTTGTCTGATATTGTTGACCATGGTCTGTGCTGGACTGTGCTGACTCAGAAATGCTCCCACAGAAGCATCCCTGAAAAGGTTCAGGATGGGGACACCAAGTGCATTCCCCAACCACACCGTAGGGAATCATGATGGTAGAAAACTTAAAATTGTGCTTGGAGATGCTCTGTCACTGACTCTGTCTTTCCTCTGTCTCATGAGAGAGGGAAGGTAACAGGTCATGCCACCAACTGGGCAGGCAGCTTTTCATCTCCCTTCCTCCTGGCTGGTGTCAAACCTTCTTTGGGCAGTACAAGACCCACACAATCAGCTGAAGCCAGCTGCAAAACAGGACCAGGCTTGATGGCAGCTTTGACCACAACCTACTATTACCATGGTCAAGGAGCCAGGGGACCTGGTTCTCTTTGGGAAGCCTGGTCCCTGGTGAATTCACTATTCCACCTCTGAAAAATGTAATTTTGCCATCCCAAAGCTTAAGTAATTTGTTTATTTTGCCTCAATTTTTAGAATAACATCCTTAAATTTCACCTATTTCTGCTTCTATTTCTTTGCTGTCTCAAGGATAACTTGAGGGAGAAGCATGGAGACCCACTCTGAGACAGCTAAGCCTCATTTTGCACAAGCCAAGGATCACTGCACGATTTGCAGGAAATCTTCAAAGGGAAAAGCAAGGCTTGAACCTTTCTCAGGTTTCAAAGGGTTAATTTTCTTTTTCTCCAGAAGCACATCTTCATAATACGAGGGTGGATGCTGGTTGTTTGAAGAAGATACTCAGAGGATGTGGTTTCTTTGTCTCAGCTCTACTCTTCAAAAATTTGCAAAATGGAATCACCAGAGAGAAGTGCTTGTCTCTGAATTTCCAATTAACACCCCAAAAGTGGTTGGATAACTGCTTCTCTGAAAGCTTTCATGTTTGTTCACACTTCCAGGGTAGACATCACTGTAGAGAGTTATTACAGACCATTTTACTTGTACTCTGGTAATATGTCTGCTCTATAGCTTAAAGCAAAGCTAGAACTATATGAAGAACGAAAATGCTTCCAGAACTTTGAGTTTTCTGGACACATTTTTATCCCAGTCCAAGAAAACTTCTATATTAAAGTGTTCTACAAAATGAAAAATACCTAATTTCAGATGGATCAATTTTTTTCCAATTTAGATTTTTTACACATCTCACATATGTCTGTATGAAACACAAAAATCAAAGTAAAAAGCCATTTCAAAAAGAAAAGTATAGGACTTTAATTTAAAGATGTCAAAATGAGCTATTTTGACATTTCCAGAGCCTTTCATCCTGGTTTTTCCTCACATAAATGAAATTTCAGTAAAAAAAGGCAAGCACTCACAAAGCATCTAAAGACAGCTACACTATTTTAATGAAAAAATGTTCTGCTAGTGGCTTGATTATCAACTGTAATCAAAATAATAGGAGGTTTTGTTTTTGTTAAAATAAAGCAATTGAGACTCTTAGGTAATAATAAGATACAGCAGCACTCAGTTAACTGGCATAGAGTGTATAATACCATCTACTTCAGAATTTAGTTCTCAAACAGTCATTTATATTACCCGTCAGTCACTGATTTTCCACATACAAAAGATAAATCCTCTTGACATTCTTCAGCTCTGGTAGGTAGCAAACAAATATGATTCTGAATTTTTAAAGAATTTTTTTTAATAAGGAAAATTTTCTACTGCTGAGGTGAGATACTTCATTATATATATTTTTTAAATTTATTTATTTTTCCCTGTTGATTTTACTGGAATTTTGCAATCTATTTCTAGTAACACATGTAGCTTATTCTGCAGAATTTGATGGAACTATGAGAGTTGCATCTATATTTGAAGACAGGGATTTTAATGATTGAAGTACTTCAATGCATTTGCTGTAGCAGGCAATTACCCTTCATGAAAACTGTTTTCCAGTTAGTGTTAAAAACAAATCCCTGGTAAGAGCCACCTTCTTGTACAGTGATTTAGAAACACAACCAGCTGCCAAACCTGGCACCATGCTATAGTAAGTAAGTAATCTGCTTTATTTTATTATGTCTGTTATCATACCTGATTTTCAAATTTGATTTGGAGATATGAAGGACGTGAAGATCAGCTATAGGACTCACTTTTCCACTTGTGAAAATAAACAACAGGAAAAATGGTCTGGTCCCGTGCCATGAAACATCTCATTGAATACAGGACACCTTGCTGATGTAATTGACATTAAACAGCACACTAGGCTACTATAATTATAGGGATCTCACTGAATCAAAACATATTTTAATGATTGGTCTTATTATGTAGGCTTTTTTCTATATATTAATTTTCTTATCAATGAGAAACAAAATGAAAAAAACACACCAGTGCTCCAAAGCCAACCTCTGGAATATCTTGTTAATAAGAAGGAGAGGTGGATATTAATATCATTTCTTCAGACAGTAAAAATGTTCTTCAAATTGAATCCTAATTCATCCCATACAGTTAAACAAAAAAAAAAGAGATTCAACTCTAAAACAGATATTTCTGGGAAAAAAATCAAGCTAGTCATCTGTTGAAAGGTTAATAAAAATCAGGAAAGACATTTTTTTTTTTTTCCAATTCCAGTGTTTTTTCTGTTTTTAATGGGTACTAAGTGAGAAGGTTCTAAAGGACACAGAAAAAATACCAGCATAGTTTCTTCTACGTCATCACTGATCTTTCATGACTATTGAGTCAAAGAAAAAGTTTGCTCTCACCTAGGTGTGAGACACAGGCAAGACTAAATTATAAGTAAAAGAGTACTCCATTAAAAATATTCTGAGATCATCTCCAAGCTAGGCCAAAATATAAAAACTCCATCTAATTTCTTACAAGAAAATCTAAGATGTGGAATAGCAAGTTAAGATGAGGGCAACACTGTAATTTATTTCTTGGGCTTCCCTCTTAATCTTCCTGCACATAAAATATTCATTTCCAATATTTTCTCATACTTCCACTGGTCTTTTTTTTCTGCAGCAGTGATGGTAAACTTTGTTGGGCCTGGTGCTAAGTTTATTTTTAAAAGCAGTGCAACTTTCTGTCAGTGATTCCCATCCAAATCCCTGCTGAGATTGCCAAATCTGAGACTGGTTCTCCACAGCCTTTCCACACTAAACAACTACTGAACTCTGAAAATATTTAAATATTAGTGAAAGACATGTTTATCCATTGTGGTGCCACTTCTACTTCTGAAATATCCATGTCTTTCCCCAAACATACCAACTGACTTGGTGGCAACCATCCCTTCCATCCCCTGGCAGAAAAGCACCGCTGCCGAGCACAGAGGAGCAGAGACTGTGGGCAGGGCTCCCTGCCTGCGCCACCTCTGATTTGGTGGAAACCATAGTTTCCTCTTATTTACAAGCATGGAAGAAAGAAGAGTCTTTTACAGAAGCCTATCCTCCTCTTCCCTTCTTCACGCTTCCAACCCAAACTATTCTATGATTGATTCTATGAATCTTGTTTTCTCCTATTTCCGTCTCTAGAAAGAAGACACCTCATTGCTGAGGAGCCTAGTGACCCAAGAGTGGCTTAATGCGTGGATATACTCCCTGCTCTGATCAGGACAGGAGAAATGCAATGGTCTGGACTTGTTCATGCTAGATTCTGACTGTCAGCCACATCATGCTGGAGGTGGAGGAGAACCTGCCTTGGGACCTGGCTGTGCATCAGGAGTTGGCAGCTGTGTTTTCCCTTTCCTTCTGCAGAAGCAAAAAGGGAAAGTGAAAAGGCATTTTGTCATCTGAGAGAGCCTCTGTGTCATCTCCGGCTGGGAATAGTGTCCTTTGCCTGCTGCCAATGTGCTGAAACCAGGCCTAGGGATAAAGATTGTGGGAGAGGTAATCTGCTGGCAGCCTGCCTTCAGTCAGGCCTTTGTTGAAATAGCTCAGAGAGCAATGGCAGTTCCCTGAACTCTTCTGTCCATATGGACTGTCCCTGCTCTTTCCAGAGCTGACACTGCTTGGGGGGGGTGCCAGGAAGCAGAGAGGGCAGAGCCTGAGCCTCCCTAGTCTTTTTGCAGAGAATGGCAATGATTTAATGAAGAAGGGCAAATAGATGCATGACTAGAAAGAGGCGAGCGGCACAAGAGGTGCCCCTTCTCATTTAGGTTCCTACTCTGGCAGGGGGATTGGACTAGATGATCTTTCGAGGTCCCTTCCAATCCCTAAACATTCTGTGATTCTGTGATTCTGTGAAAAGAGTGAATCACACGTCTGTGCGTGACCTGCCGCCACCTCGCAGACATAACGCAGCTCATAGCAATGAGCTGGGGAAGGCTGTCCCTCTCCAGCTTCTGCTTAGAGCTTTGCGTGCCCTTTGCTGTGCGCATGAGGGAATCAGCCACCTGCCTTGTAACAGTGGCATTGTGCAGGTGCCTTGCCTGAGGACAGCATCTATCTACAAGGCACATTAAAAAAAAGTCTGTTTGGGATGCATCATTCACTTTTTAAAATCATGGAACAGTAATCAGCAGTGATTCAATGGCTGGTTTTGACAGTTTCCTGGAATTATGTAATGCCTTTCATATCTTCTATATATTGTAGATATATAATATAATTTAGTGCACATACAGATTATTGTATATATAATGTATGCACACACACATTAGCACTCTTGTTAAAATATGTACAGCCTTTTTATTTAAAAAGGATGGAGAGTATCGTCAGGTGCCAGACCCTGAAACACCCACATGCTGATGGAATGCCGCAAAATCTCCAATCCCTGTTCTGTGGCAGGTGACTTGGAGGGGCTGCCAAAACAATCTCATGATGCTGAATAAAGCTGACTGTGCAATTTAAGATTTTCCTACATAGGGAGGGAGTTCCATTTGGATTTTGAATTGTTTACTTGAAGTGCAGAGACTCCAAGTCATGGAATTTCTGTTGTTATTGTTCTGATTTATTTTGCTCACTATTTTGCCTTGCAAATCTGTTGTTTAGCATTGATAGTGAGGCTTACTCACAGACAGCCCCTGTGGATTCAGTCCACTCACATGTCAGCCCAGGAAGCTGGCTAGCAGATGAAGGCATTGTCTTCTCCAGAAACAACAGCCAGGTTGAAGCTGACTTTTCCTCCAAGCTTTTTGTGCTTGTCTTGATTTAGCTCCAGCTGCCTGGCTAGCTCTGAATCAGGTTGCAGAGACTCCCAACCTGACAACCAAGCAGCAGAGGACCCCCTCACCTCCTCATATACCCAACCAGCTCTTTTATTGATCTGTTCACCACCAGTTGAGTGTAACTCCTTCTTTGAGGTGGGAACCTATTGGAATGTCTTGGGCATCCTCCTGCCCTTGCTGCAGGACCAGGATCCCAGCACTCTCACTTTTTATGGAAAAAAATTATGTGCTGGATTTATGTTTTTTGACCAAGCAGGTATCTGGAATGCATGACTCCAATCTGCAATTTATATTTAAACCTTTTTTTAATGGATACTCAGAAAATAACAGATGTGAGTCTTCAGCAGCCTAATCACACAATGCATTTTACTGCTTTCTTCTGGACTTTGAATGTCTACTTGTTAGAGTTTATTTGTGCTATGAGAATTTTCTATTTTTTACATCAAGAAGGTATAACTTCAGTAATTAATGACTAGACTGTGGTAGTCTTTGTTTGCAATGAGTAAGTCATTACCTCATGGACTGTTTCAATATTTTTAGAATAAAGAAATGCTCAATATGGAAATTCTTCATTCTCCTGAAATGAAAAGCAAAATATCCATCTATTTCAAGAGGTGGAAGCAAAACATCTGTCTATTTCAGCTTGGCAAAAGAGTACAATATTCTGGTGCTAAGATAGAAAAAGATATTTCATGCTAAAATATTTAAAGTGTACAATTACCTAAATCATATCCTGGTGACTTCTTATGAAGGAGAACTAAAATTTTACTAAAAAGAGAAAACTGAGAATCACTGTAAGGCATAGCTTGATATATATTTTTTTCAAGTGGGATATGTCCCTTCTGTAACAAAATTATGTCTAGTGCTTGCCAAAGGTTCCCTCCAGCTCTCAGGGCAGCAAAAATATCAGCTACTAAAAAGGCGTCTGCATCAGCAGAAGTGGGATGCATTGAGGGATCCATGACAGACACAGCTTTGCAGCAGGATGACTACAGTAGATTGAGGAATCTAACCTTGCAGTGTTTACTGGATACAGCATGATATAGATGACTCCACCCCCCTCCACTGTTCTTTGAAGGCATTTAGAAATAAGCTAGTGCTGGCAATATGTTTTGGGGGTTTTTTTTAACTTATACAAAATATATTTTTACAACTTTTCTATAGAAAGTAATAACATAATCTAAGTGATTTCAAAATAAACCTACAATGCCTGCTCTGAAGGAAGATTTGCCTAAGGAAATTCTGTTTGTGGCTCTTTGAAGTGTCCTCTCAATATGTGTCCTCAAGGGTTCCTCCCTTCTGTGTTTGAGGAGAAGTTATCAGACTTGAGAGGTTTTTTTGAAATAATTTTTTGGTGGGAATGGTTTGAGTCTAACTCAAAACCAGAGGTTAATGGAAGCCTTTTAAAATGTAATTGAGTGCTGCTAGAAAAAAAAAAAAAAAAAAAAAAAAAAAGGAAAAGGATATGACAGATCTTTTAGAAGCCATAAAGAGGAGATCACAGTCTTCAAAGATTTGTATTCAAGTGTTTTTACCAAAATATTCTGCTGCTAGGTAAAAAAGGATATCTAAAGCTAAAGCTGGTTCACCACAATTACTTGTTTGTTTTTGACTCAGGAACTTGCCACAAATTAAACTGATGGAAACTGATGTACGTATTTCTTCTCCTAGGAGGAAGTCTATAGCCTAGTAATGTATTAAATTTAGTGTTTAGAGTGTTTTTGCTGACCTAGATGATACTATAGGTCTTTTCATAGAGTGGAATTGCAGATGAACTGGCTGGCAGTTTCATCTTAAAATTTAGAAAGGGAAATCTCAGTGTTTAGAAGTTTTGCTGCCACTAACAAACCTGAAGTAGGTAATCATTCCTCCTAGGCTGAGGAATAGAGTTATGATATTTATTTCTGCAGCCTCTTCAGAAGGTAAATGTTGGGTTATCACTCAGCATGTAGTACATGTACTGCATCCAGATCGGCAGGTACAAGAAACAATCAGAATTTCTATTTTATATTGAACTTCCTAATTTCACCTCATACCTGTACATATAAGTGCACAGTAATTCTGAAAATTACTCTGAAATACATTTAGTACCCTCAAGAGTACAGAAAGGAGCTGACATAAAGCTGGTCTTACAATGTAAATAATTTTCAGCTATCCCTAAATATCAGCAATTTAAGGACCTGGTTTCTCCCACTGGTAATAGTGCAAACTGCTTATTTAAAAAAAAAAAAAGTCCTAAACCAGTCTGATTTTATTCTTATAATTTTGGAAAGAAACCTTCTTCAAAAGTTTTTAAACAGAGTGTTAATATTTCTTTTGTCTTTGACTGTAACTCTCCTTTCTCCTGTCTTATTCTTCATACCCAAATCATCCTGTGCTTCTTTAATCTACTCCCAAATATTATCATCTGGCAGAAAAAAAAAAAAAAAAACAAAGGTCACAAAACAGTCACATATCAATGCGATTTTTGGGAAGGATGCTAAATAAATCATTATCTTTGCATTTCAGGTTGCACTGTCAGAACATCTTGACTTCTCGAACATCAGTTGCAGGGGTGGCAGTGGATGCTGATTGCCACACTATATGGGCAGCCACAGGGAAGAGACCTCAGCTGTGCCAAGGCCAGTGGTTTCGGCCATTCAGCATGGGTGTTTACATGCCCAGCACCAACAGGTCTTACCTTAGCAATGCCGTGAAGGAACCTCTTTGCTACAAGTCCCTCCCTTTCCCTGTATGAAGTGAATCTCAGTCTCGGTGCTTTAAGGAAAAAAGCCATCAAAGTCTGACTCTTTGCAAATAATTATGTCAGCTGGGATTCAATGTTATGAGGTCATTCACACCTTTCCAGAAAATAAATATACAATGCAGAAAAGACAAGGCAAATGCTTTTCAGAGTTTGTTCTGCTCATAAACTTCTACTGAAAAACATCTTTCCATTGCTAATGTGGTGATAACTTGACATTCATGTAACGTGCTGCATATTGAATAGATGTGGGTGATGTTTAAAAGCAGTTTTCAAGATTCGCCTGGGAAAAAATGAAGATGCTGTTAGAAATTATTTAGTCTGTTCACTTTCCTTAAGACATTTGCTATGGAAATAGAAATTGTTTAGTTCTTTGGGAATGAGAATTGTTGTTGAAGCATTATTTTCATTGTCTTAGTCATAATTATATCCTTAAACCACATATTCGAGCTCTGTCTAGTCAGACAAAGACTTCATCTTATAACACTTAAAATGTGGACGTATTTTAGGGCCTCCAAGTAGTTAATATTGTTCTGACCCTAACTATTCCCCATTTTAAGAGAGAATGCATAACACAAAAGTTCAGATATGATACCAACACTTTCATAATTATTTAGCTATAGAACAAATACCTTAAATTCAAGATTTGTGGGAACTTCACTAAGGCCTACCACCCTCTACCAGTTTTTTTAAATTGTGCCAAAATTCAAGTTTCAGTGAAATGTGTAATTTAAAATTTTAATCTTCAATATGTTTTGACCAGTTAGCATACATATCTGGGCAGGTATGGGTATCCCAGTGCTACAGCCTCACTGCACTATCTAGCATGATTTGTTACCCAAAAAGTAATGGCAGGACAGTATTTTTGATCACAAAACTACATTGAAAGAAATTTGTGCAAAGAGTCTGGGGTTTTTTGACTAAGGATTTAGAGAAGTTTCAGCTTTATGAAAGAAGGATGGATACTTCATGGTCCACCTGTGCTCTCCAAGTGTTGCTTCAGGGTATGCATACTCTCACAGGGGTACATGTTGCAGACCAAACTTGGGCCCTTGGTTCAATCTGTGCATGTTTATTAGTCTCTACTCTGCTCTTGCTTGTCATCCTGAAGAGCAAAATATGCCTGTGTTGGATCTGCACATGCCCCACAGTATTTCCATCTCCTGCACCTGGAATGTGTCCCATGCTCAGCACTTGGCAGTCCCATGTGAACCCTACAATTGTGCCAAGGCTCCAGCCACAGCTGTGTCCCCTGCACGCTGGTACAGTCTGTTTAGCACGTGTAGCAGCAAGGCATTGCCCGCTAGCACTGCCCCTGCACCTCCGCCCTCGCTGTTACCACCTGCCTGATGCACGCTGCTGTGTCTGCCAGTGAGCACTTGGCATTCCCAGAGGTACTGGCTCTCACCCAGCTCTGCTTCCCAGGGACAGTGCTGCTGCTGAGCCGCAGGAGCAGTATGGGAACCCGTGATGGCCAGGAGCAAGGACACTGAGCCTGTGAGGGTCTTACTCTGCCATGGGACCTTGCTTAATGGGCTGTGGGTGCAAAGCTTTTTCATGTGGCAGGCTAATTTTACAGCCCACCTGCCACTCAGCGTGTGCATGCCTGTGAAAATCCATTTTGTTTGAAAAGAGAGCAATTGTGCAATGCCTTTGGCACACCTCTGGCTGAGGAGTGATTTCTTGTCACCCCAGCATGACATACGAGCTGCCTTGCATACTCTTTATGAAAGTTAAAAATAAATGTGGAGTGACATGCAGCGTCAGACAGCGTGCTTCCAGCTGCCGGTTTGAATTGAGCCCTGTTGACTGTAATGCCAGCTTGGCACCCAACTCACATGTAAACACCTATATTTAGCTACCTAGCTTCAGGTGTCTTAATCCCACCTCTTTGAAGTGGGAATCAGTTACCTGAACATAGACATTCAGTACCATTTCAAGGGCCACAGACTTGAAATGCCCTAGGACATTTGAGCCATCTGAGCCATCTGATATCTCAAATTACGTTAATTGCTTATATTTAGATATCATTTGCTGTCTACAGCCCAAAGTCTGAGAATTGAGGGGCACGAATGCTTTCTTGTCCATCCCACCGGTCTCAGATAAACTGCAGTCTCTTTGAGTTCATCACAAGTTTAAAATAACACACAAGTAAAGCCTAAGAGGGATCACAGTTACCGAAAAAAATTGTAAAGATGGAGAGAATTAACACACAGTATCAAAAAAACCTTAAGCTTCATTGTTAGGGGCAAGAAAAGACAAAATTTTGATATAAAATAATACCTTTGGGCATAAAGAACTTTCATGACTTAAACCAAAAGTTTCGACAAGATCACAATGACGAATACACTAGGGAAGAAATTTATATTAAAGTCATAAATAAGACTCAGTAACTGGTAGAAGTCACAGAAAAGGAAAAGCTGCAACTGCAAGGCTTTATAGCCAGAGTAGTTTTCTGTACTTGGGGAATGTAAAATATTTTCAGTGTAAATACAGAAATATGGATTTCAATTCTGGGAAAAAGAATTCTTGGTGAGCTAGAGGACTCACAATTATAAATGAAAAAGCTAGTTTAAAGATATTGCAGATCCATACAAGGTATTTCACTTGTTTAAAATCATACCACAATTAATTTCTAGCTCCCCCTCAATTGATGTTAATTTTCATTTATGTATACAACTCCAGTAATAGTCAAAGAAAAATAAAAGAAAAAGGGAAAAAGAGACCTTTCATAGTTACTAAGAGAGAATACAGACTTATGTCTCAGTCCAGGAATGGTACCCAGGCATCATAGGCAAGTTCCTACTTTCAGTGGGACAGTGAAAATTATTTTATAGACTAGTGATTGATATACTTACCTAGCTGAGTGAAAGCCTAAATCAGGCTGTAGTTTTACTTCTGTACACTTAATACTCATCAAACCTGTCAGCTTGTATCCCTTTTTTCTCGTGGGAAGCCCTAATTCCACCAGGAACAAGGATTTAATCCTAATTTTCTCTCTGAACTACTACATATTGAATTCTTCCAGTCAAGTGGAATAAGACCCAGAGGGAATATGAATATTTCCACCCTGCCCTGTGCAGTTGCCTGTGGTAGCCTCAGATGCGAGTCAAATTTCTCTTGCAGATGTCCAATGCCAGGGGTAATCATGAAAGTGCTGAACAGGTGAGAGTGATGGCAGCTAAAGGGTCTGCATCCATTATCATTCCTTGTTCCATTTTTTGTGGAGCCAAATCAGTCAAGCATTTCCCAGGCAAGCTTGCTCACTTGCAGTGTGCTTCATGCAGAGGTCTACTGGGGTGGGTTTAAGAAGATGGCACTTTGGGGCAGAGGGCTTCCAGGAACCTGCAATCTCTAATCCAGGATAAGATAGCAGCTGAATAGCAGGTTTGAGGCTCTAAACTGCAGACTCACTTGTAAACACCTTCATGATTGCAGTTCCTGGACTCCTTTCTTAGAGGAAAAAGTAGATTCTGCATGAAACAGTAGTTTTGTCTAAAATCAAAGTGCTAGATTCACAAGTGGTGTCATCTGGCCCAGCTCCACTGCATGTGAGAGTATTGCACTTAACTTGCCCACATGTGCACCCAGAAACATCGGAATGGGAGAATGTCTCACCCCCTGGTCTTTGCAGTAATTTGTATGGCTGTAATTTTAGATGGTTCCAGAGAACACCATGTCTATTTTAAAGGAGCAAAATCATTCCACAGAAGATGAAAATAGACAAAATAGTCAATCAAAGCTCAAAGGTGTATTCTGCCAAGATGCTGCCCAAAGCTGCAATTAGAGTAAGCAGGGTTTTTTTTAAACAGGCAGATGTTCAAACAATAATACATCGACAGGAGGCCATGGCAGTCAACAATCAGCCACTAGCTTTGTACCTGTAATTTAGAAGAGTGGCTGATGTATGAAACAGAAACAGTTAATTTTCAAGGGAGATATACAAAGAAAATCAAACCCTCTCTAACTGTGAGCAGATCCAGCGCAGGCAGTCGTACCAGCGCGTAGGACACGGTGTCTGGGAGCCATCTGTGCCCCGGGTTCCCAGCTGGTGCTGCCTGCAGCACAGCCCCGTGTGCAGCCCCAGCCCTGGCAGCATCCCCACAGCACAGCCACAGCCCCGGACCCGCACCTGCCAGGGAGGGGTCTGGCCTGAGGGACCTTGGAGGACATTGGTGGATGCTGTAATAGCTGAACATCACTGCTGAGGCAGCTGGGAGGGTGCTTGCAGACCATGAAATGCGCAGTGGTAAAGGGTGTCCGGCTAGAAAGTTCTTATTTAGTGGTTAGACTCACAGTGGAAAGGATTTTCTCTGCTAGTAGGTGGTGTGGAGGGGTAGAACAGCTCCTGTTTTTCATATTGGTTGATGCCCGTGTTTCTGAAAAAGCCAGAGGAGGATTTTAATTGCAGTGGAGGGATGCTGTATGAGAGAAGTGTTTGTGGGACAGCATGGGAGAATCAACCTACAAGTGAGCACTCCTCTGGAGAAACACTCTCAGCCTGAAAAGGAAGAGTTGTTTTACCGAGGTCATGAAAAAGCATCAACAAAAATTAAATATGAATGTCTTTAGGGTACGAACTGAAGTGTATAGTTTGCCCAGAGAAGTTGTTGGTGCCCAATCGTTGGGCATGTTCAAGGTCACATTGGATGGGGTTTTGAGCAACCTGATGTAGTTGAAGATGTCACTGCCCATGGCAGGGGGGTTGGACTAGGTGATCTTTAAAGGTCCCTTCCAACTCAAACCGTTCTATGATTCCATATTTCAAGTCAGCGTGCTTAGCCATCCTTCAAGAAAAGCTTTATGGAGAGGCAAACTGATGCTGAGTGATGAAAATTATATGACTGTCCTTCAAGAGTAGAAGCCCTTTCTTTATACACGTGTTTCTTCATAGATGTCAGAGTCAGGGGGCTGAAATTGTTCATGTTTTGAACTTTCTGAAAGTGATAATTTTAGGAAAGTCTGAGCAATAATAACTGAAAAGACTGGGAAAGCTACGATTTTTTACAGTCAGTGCATTGTAGTACCATGTTCATTTCACACATTGTGTTACACAAAAAATAGTGTAGCTATTGATTTTGCATGAGTTCACCTTGACTTTGTCCTATACTGTTTCTTATCTTGTCTGGGTCTCCATATGAAGGTGAAACTTAGGAGAAACAGGTTTCAACATACTAAGAAATAAAAAGAACTGAAGAAGATTGAACAAAGGCCTGACAGCTGATGGCTGCAGTTTGGAAAGGCACTAACCAAACCACATGTTTAATGATAAATTTGGATTTAAATGCAAGACAAACCACCTCAAGATTCTTGTGGAGTCCCCAAAATTAACCTTTGGACAAAGCCATCAGATTTTCTCAAGGAAAGGACCCTATCTATCCAGAATGACATGCATTAGGAGTAGACACCTAAGCTCAGCAAGACATGCAAAAAGAGTAACCCAGGACAGAAAAGTATATAAGAGCTCAAAATAAAATTCCGCAAGGAAATAGAACAAAAAGCTGTGTGTTCTTTGCCAAAAGCACTGCCAATGCCAAGCATATGGAAAAAGATACGAAACCATGAGCACACATTTCTGTGGTGCATACGCACGGGAGGAACGTTCAATGCCGTCGTATTGCTAGCTCAAGCAAACCTCGTAAGGCAATGATGCAGCAGATGACAAATGGACAGTCAGCCTGAGAGCTAATGGGACACATTACTTGCAACACAGGCAGAGAAGCAGAAGCCAAAGTGGTGCCAAAAGCAAACGTGTTTGCTCTGAGGGAAAAAAAAAGCAACAACCTTATGGACAGAAGAAAACAGACTGACATAATCATAGAATCATAGAATGGTTTGGCTTGGAAGGGACCTTTAAAAGTCATCTAATAATCCAATGCTTATAATCAGGGAAGCATGACAGAGCTCAGTGTTGGTGTCCCTCATGTGCCTTGGGGCAAGGATCCATGAGCCAGGGAAGCCCCTGATGGGTGGCAGCCAAGCCTGATGTGCACATCCAAGCATGGCCTCCTCGGGCTCTGATTTCCCCTGTGCAGGAGGCTCTTGCTGGTGTGGTCTTTTGCTGCTGGGTATCACTGCCCTTCCCCAGGAACGACCAGTTTTCTTCCCCCTGAACTCACTCACTTGCCTGTCGTGGGTTGCAGCTTCTTGGCTTTGCTGCCCATCTCCTCTTGCCATGGGCTGCTTTCCCCCTGCAACTTCACAGCCCACTGAACAACTGGCCCCTCCACCATGCCTTTGAGGCAGATTTTCTGATTGTTTCTCAATTTTGTGTACATGTGTGTGTGAAAAAGCAAAAGGAAGTTGTTGGTAGCAATATATTTTCATTAACTTTTTGTAGGTTTTTCCTGTGTGAGTTGTTTAGATTCCCTTTTACAGAGTATGGAAAAGATGTTCCCTGTAACAGTACTAAGGGAAAAGGCCACATCAGAAATGTGCCAAACCCCTTCATTTCATCTAGCAGATGCATTTGCTGGAGATGTCAGGGGAATCAGCCTTGTCAAACACGTTCCAAGAATGTTTCCAAGGAAAAAGAAGTTCACACCTGTATTCTATTTACTACACTTGAAAAATCCCAGTGATCTCACAAAATGCCCTAAGACTGGGGCAAGAAGATAGGGAAGTTTGCCTCAGAACCATACAACAATAATGAAAACCAACAAACTTCAGACACACGTAATTCAGTGCAGAAAAAGTACCCTTCTTTTAGATGTCAACTCCAAGAAGCTAAATAGTCTCATTAAAATGGAACATTTTCTATTACCTAGAAAGGAGAGGAATATTTAGAGAAATGGTAAACACAAGTTATTTTTTCCATGCTTAATGAACCAGGAGGCTGTAGTAAATTGGTATCCTGATAAAGACAAAATACTCATTCTGGTTCTTAAAAAAAAAAAGGAAGACATTGAAGGAGTCCATGAGATTTCAGTCATGAGTTGCTATGATGATAAATGCAAAACAAGTTTATTCACTGATGGCTCTAAGAAGAGCATTGCACAATCCTTTACAATGGCGTGGTCAAAACTTAAAAAGCCCAATAGAATAATCATCACAGGAAGAATGAAAACCAAGCTTGCAATAAACTTAAATAAAGAATGTGGCTTTGGTCTCAGTCCATGGGTGAAAAATGTTTCATGTTGTTATTTATGGGAGGCCACTATTAGCTGACGCTGACCATAAACCACTTGATGACAGTGCCAAAACAGGCCTGGCAAACCATTCTGCTGCCGCTAAGAATAGAGCTTGTTTTTTCAGCTACAAATGTATGATTTGAAAATTGAACACCAAGTGGGGAAAGAATTAGTGGTTGCAGACACACTCAGAGCATTTTGCCAGTGTGATGGAGCTAAGTCAAGAGGTATGTTATGTACTGTGAATCTGATTAAAAAGTGGTCTGGTTTCAGGTGAAAATGAGGACTATTATTCCTGGCACTATTGTTGGGAACAAGACCCTACAAAAAACAGTCCTGGAGAGCCAGGACAGTGTATTCCCAGACCCCATTATAAGGAAAGGCTTTCAGTACTGCTGAGATTTTATTTGAAAACACCAAGGTAATGATTACCAAGCTATTACATAAAAAAATTGCTTCAAAGGATAGGTATAAGGATGATTTACAGAACCAAAACCGTAAGAGTAGGACAAGACTTTAATGTTGACCCAAAAAGTACAATTACTTTCATTAAGGCTGTTCGGTTTACAAAAATACAAAGAATATATATAAAAAGTTGTCTGAAAGAGACAATGCTTGTGACGTGGGAAGACTTGGTCCATTAAAGAATTACAGGTAGAGTTTTTTAAAATTATATATACATTTATGATGAGGCGCTTTTTTGTAGTTGTTCTGCCTTCCCTGAGATTATAATACTAGATGGTAGTGATGTTTGAACAAATGATCATATACATTTATTTTTGTGGAATATAGTATTCCTGGCCTGACTATAACATGCTTTTCAATAGGCATGAGTTTGCAGTGAAATTTGAATTTAAAAACATAATTAACTAGCTCAATACCTCTAGCCTAAGTAGCTAGAATAAGCTAGTGACAAAAATAGAGTACCTACCTAAAAAGATACTGAGACTGACATGCATCTGTATTTAATACTATTCAGTTAAAGTAAGAATATCACTAAGGAAGTATAGGACTTTTTTTTCACCCTGCAGAAAACTGAAACAGATGCCTTCACTGCTATGCACTGATATCAGACATAGAAATTCTTGAAAACAAGCAAAAAAAACAATATAAAGTTTCATATGACTTGGAATGCAATTCCTTGAAATGGCATTGCAATAGCTTTGGGGTAGCAAGAACTAGCTCTGTCTTTTGATGAGATGGTTAGTCAGGATGGGTAAATATGATAAAGAAACAGATAAAACACCTCAGTTTACGGCCAAAAGAATAGCCACACATTATCTACTGTGGAGGAGGCAGCTGCAGGCAGACCACAAATGCAGCAGGAGGAGACAGATGAACCAAAGCACAGCAAAGCCAGAGAGAGTGAATGTACCACTGTGTAATAAAACTGGGCTATTGCTGTGGGAGAGCCATAGACCTAGCAAAACTGTAAATCGCAGGTAACTTTTAATATAGATGAATATAAAACACATGGGGGGAAAAAAACTCATAACTAGACATATTCACTGAAAGACTCTAAATCAGTTATTATGTCGCAGGAAACAGATCATGGAAGTGGTGTAGATCAGTACTTAAAACATTACAAATTATTAGAAAAGGGAATGAATCAAAAAAAAGGAGAAAAGAAAAAATACGACGCTACTATCTGTCCACATCTTTAGCATTATGTACTATTCTGTCCTCCCAGCCCATGCACACATGTAATAGAATAAGAACAGTGGAAGATGATGGAAGAAGGTGACAAGGATGAATAGGAGTATGAAAAAACTGCTTTATAAGTAGATAGATTAACATTCTTTAACACAGAGATTCATTAGGTGAATATGAATGGAGCAGATCCTCCTAGAAATTATGCTA